>NC_134168.1:4458438-4735096 GCF_033958435.1 Carettochelys insculpta
GGATGGGGTGTGTGGGGGCTGCAGGCCGGGAGCGGGGGGGTGCGGGTGGGGTGTGGGGGGGGCTGTAGGCCGGGAGCGGGGGGCTGTGGATGGGGTGTGTGGGGGCTGCAGGCCGGGAGCGGGGGGGGTGCGGGTGGGGTGTGGGGGGGCTGCAGGCTGGGAGCGGGGGGGCTGCGGGCGGGGGGCGCTGCAGGTGGTGGGGGGCTGTAGGCCGGGACTGGGGGGGGCTGCAGGCTAGGAGCGGGGGGGCTGCGGGCGGGGGGCGCTGCAGGTGGTGGGGGGCTCTAGGCTGGGAGTGGGGGGGCTGTGGATGGGGAGTGGGGGGGCTGCAGGCTGGGAGCGGGGGGGCTGCAGGTGGGGGGGGCTGTAGGCTGGGAGTGGGGGGGCTGTGGATGTGATGTGGGGGGGGTGCAGGCTGGGAGCGGGGGGGCTGCGGGCGGGGGGCGCTGCAGGTGGGGGGGGCTGTAGGCTGGGAGTGGGGGGGCTGTGGATGGGGAGTGGGGGGGCTGCAGGCTGGGAGCGGGGGGGTGCGGGTGGGGTGTGGGGGGGCTGCAGGCCGGGAGCGGGGGGGGAGCGGGTGGGGTGTGGGGGGGGCTGCAGGCCGGGACCAGGGGGGGTTGCGGGGGGGGGGGGCTGCACCTCGGGAGCGAGGAGCACCGCAGGGGCGGGGCGTGGGGGGGGGCGCACATGGCCATTGTCCCTCACACCCGCGGCCGCTGACAGCCCCGCCCCCCCCGGCCGGGCTATATCGGGACAAAGGCGGGGGGGTGGAGCTCTGTTATCGCGGAGACCAGGGAGCTGCCCCCACCCCCGCGGGCTCCGGCAGCCGGGAGGGGGCGGGGGGGGCCCTGGCTTTGTTCCCCGGACATAATGGGCACTTAATCACAATGAAGTGCCCCCCCCGTGGGAACAAGTGTCCGGCGCGCAGGCGAGAGATTCCCACGGGGCGGGCAGGTTCTCCTCACCCCCCCCCGGCCCTGCTAGTGCACCCCCCGAAACCACACTGGTAAAGGGGGGGGGGCGGGAGTGGGGGGCAGTGGTCGTGGGGGGCAGGGCTGGAGGTGGTGGGGGTCGGGAGTTGGGGGCAGTGGCCGTGGGGGGCAGGGCTGAAGGTGATGGGGGCGGGAGTGGGGGGCAGTGGTCGTGGGGGGCAGGGCTGGAGGTGATGGGGGTCGGGAGTGGGGGGCCGTGGTCATGGAGGGCAGGGCTGGAGGTGATGGGGGTCGGGAGTTGCGGGCAGTGTCCCTGGGGGACAGGGCTGGAGGTGATGGGGGTCAGGAGTGGGGGGGCAGTGGCCATGGGGGGCAGGGCTGGAGGTGATGGGGGTCAGGAGTGAGAGGCAGTGGTCGTGGGGGTCAGGGCTGGAGGTGATGGGGGTCAGGAGTGGGGGGCAGTGGCCATGGGGGGCAGGGCTGGAGGTGATGGGGGTCAGGAGTGAGAGGCAGTGGTCGTGGGGGGCAGGGCTGGAGGTGATGGGGGTCAGGAGTGGGGGGCAGTGGCCATGGGGGGCACGGCTGGAGGTGATGGGGGTCGGGAGTGAGAGGCAGTGGTCGTGGGGGGCAGGGCTGGAGGTGATGGGGGTCGGGAGTGGGGGGCCGTGGTCGTGGGGGGCAGGGCTGGAGGTGATGGGGGTCGGGAGTTGGGGGCAGTGTCCCTGGGGGACAGGGCTGGGAGCTGGGGGTTGAAAGTGAGAGGCAGTGGTCGTGGGGGGCAGGGCTGAAGGTGATGGGGGTCGGGAGTGGGGGGCCGTGGTCGTGGGGGGCAGGGCTGGAGGTGATGGGGGTCGGGAGTGAGAGGCAGTGGTCGTGGGGGGCAGGGCTGGAGGTGATGGGGGTCGGGAGTGAGAGGCAGTGGTCGTGGGGGGCAGGGCTGGAGGTGATGGGGGTCGGGAGTTGGGGGCAGTGTCCCTGGGGGACAGGGCTGGGAGCTGGGGGTTGAAAGTGAGAGGCAGTGGTCGTGGGGGGCAGGGCTGAAGGTGATGGGGGTCGGGAGTGGGGGGCCGTGGTCGTGGGGGGCAGGGCTGGAGGTGAAGGGGGTCGAAAGTGAGGGGCAGTGGCTGGGGGGCGGGGACAGCTCTCCAGTGGGTTTCACCTGCTGGCGTTGGCAGTGCTCTGACGTCAGTGGCACCGTGGGGTGGGCGGGGGGACGACAGCTGGAGGGGGAGCAGTGGGGGGAAGGAGGGGGAGGGGCTGAGCTGGATGGGGAGGCGGGCAGGGCTAGAGGCAGAGCCGGCAGGGGGGTCAGGAAGGGGAGGGGCTTGGGGGAGCAGTGGGGCAGGGGAAGGACCTGGGCACTGGGGTGCTGTATAGGGCAGAGCTGGGGGGAGGCTCAGAGGCCCCAGGCTCAGGGGTCTGCCCCCACTCTCAGCTCCCACATATGGGGAGGGGTCGGGGAGACCAGAAGAGGGTTAACAGCTCCTGGCCCCCCTCTCCCCCGCGCATTGTTACCTTCCCCCACCTGCCCAACCCAGGCGCCTGGGCGTGAGGCGGCAGCGTGGCCCGGACTCCTGGGTCCCATCTGCCTGTACTCCCGCGGCGAAGCCCACAGAACTGAGGAGGGTTTGGAAGCGGGGGCTCCGGCGGGGTCAGGCGGGAATCCTCAGCCCTGTGCGGCCCCAGCCAGTCAGAGGTGCCGAGTCGGGGCTGACGGTGACAGCCGCAGGTACGTTTGTGCCGCTCTGTGCTCTGCTCTTGGCTGAGCTCCCTGCCCAGCCCCGCCCCCGCTGCTGCGGGCTGGTGGGACGGCTCCCCCTCGGAACGGTGGGATGTCTAGTTCTGCCTCCCTTCCCCCCATCCGGCCCCCCAACACGCCACCCCTCCCAGCAGCTCTCCATTTGGCCATCCGTCCATCACCTTACTCATCCATCCATCCATCCGGCTGTCCACCCGTCCATCCCTCACCGTACCCATCCATTTGTCTGTCCATCTCCACATCCATCCACCCATCCTTCCATCCATCTCCATACTCATCCATCCACCCATCCTTCTGTCTGTCCACCCATCCATTTCCATACCCATCCATCCGGCTGTCCACCCGTCCATCCCTCACCATACCCATCCATTCGTCATCCATCTCCATATCCATCCACCCATCCTTCCGTCCGTCCATCTCCATACTCATCCGTCCATCCGGCTGTCCACCCGTCCATCCCTCACCATACCCATCCATTCGTCTATCCATCTCCACATCCATCCACCCATCCTTCCATCCATCCGTCCGTCCATCTCCATACTCATCCATCCATCCGGCTGTCCACCCGTCCATCCCTCACCATACCCATCCATTCGTCATCCATCTCCATATCCATCCATCCATCCACCCATCCTTCCGTCCGTCCATCCATCCATCTCCATACTCATCCATCCACCCATCCTTCTGTCTGTCCACCCATCCATTTCCATACCCCTCCATCCGTCTGTCCAACTGTCCATCCTTCACCATACCCATCCATTTGTCATCCATCTCCATATCCATCCACCCATCCTTCCATCCATCCGTCCGTCTCCATACTCATCCATCCATCCGGCTGTCCACCCGTCCATCCCTCACCATACCCATCCATTCGTCCATCCATTTCCATACCTATCCATCCATCTGTCTGTCCACCCGTCCATCCTTCATCATACCCATCCATTTGTCTATCCATCTCCACATCCATCCACCCATCCTTCCATCCATCCGTCCGTCCATCTCCATACTCATCCATCCATCCGGCTGTCCACCCGTCCATCCCTCACCATACCCATCCATTCGTCATCCATCTCCATATCCATCCATCCATCCACCCATCCTTCCGTCCGTCCATCCATCCATCTCCATACTCATCCATCCACCCATCCTTCTGTCTGTCCACCCATCCATTTCCATACCCCTCCATCCGTCTGTCCAACTGTCCATCCTTCACCATACCCATCCATTTGTCATCCATCTCCATATCCATCCACCCATCCTTCCATCCATCTGTCCGTCTCCATACTCATCCATCCATCCGGCTGTCCACCCGTCCATCCCTCACCGTACCCATCCATTCGTCATCCATCTCCATATCCATCCACCCATCCTTCCGTCCGTCCATCCATCCATCTCCATACTCATCCATCCACCCATCCTTCTGTCTGTCCACCCATCCATTTCCATACCCATCCATCCGGCTGTCCACCCGTCCATCCCTCACCATACCCATCCATTTGTCTATCCATCTCCACATCCATCCACCCATCCTTCCATCCATCTCCATACTCATCCGTCCATCCGGCTGTCCACCCGTCCATCCCTCACCATACCCATCCATTCGTCATCCATCTCCATATCCATCCACCCATCCTTCCGTCCGTCCATCCATCCATCTCCATACTCATCCATCCACCCATCCTTCTGTCTGTCCACCCATCCATTTCCATACCCATCCATCCGTCTGTCCAACTGTCCATCCTTCACCATACCCATCCATTCGTCATCCATCTCCACATCCATCCACCCATCCTTCCATCCATCCATCCGTCCATCTCCATACTCATCCATCCATCCGGCTGTCCACCCGTCCATCCCTCACCATACCCATCCATTCGTCATCCATCTCCATATCCATCCATCCATCCACCCATCCTTCCGTCCGTCCATCCATCCATCCATCTCCATACTCATCCATCCACCCATCCTTCTGTCTGTCCACCCATCCATTTCCATACCCATCCATCCGTCTGTCCAAGTGTCCATCCTTCACCATACCCATCCATTTGTCATCCATCTCCATACCCATCCACCCATCCTTCCATCCATCCGTCCATCTCCATACTCATCCATCCATCCGGCTGTCCACCCGTCCATCCCTCACCATACCCATCCATTCGTCCATCCATTTCCATACCCATCCATCCGTCTGTCCACCCGTCCATCCTTCATCATACCCATCCATTTGTCTATCCATCTCCACGTCCATCCACCCATCCTTCCATCCATCCGTCCGTCCGTCCATCTCCATACTCATCCATCCATCCGGCTGTCCACCCGTCCATCCCTCACCATACCCATCCATTCGTCCATCCATTTCCATACCCATCCATCCATCCGTCTGTCCACCCGTCCATCCTTCATCATACCCATCCATTTGTCTATCCATCTCCACATCCATCCACCCATCCTTCCATCCATCTCCATACTCATCCGTCCATCCGGCTGTCCACCCGTCCATCCCTCACCATACCCATCCATTCGTCATCCATCTCCATATCCATCCACCCATCCTTCCATCCATCTCCATACTCATCCGTCCATCCGGCTGTCCACCCGTCCATCCCTCACCATACCCATCCATTCGTCTATCCATCTCCACATCCATCCACCCATCCGTCCATCCACTCATCCATCCATCACCTTACCCATCCATCCATCCGGCTGTCCACCCGTCCATCCCTCACCATACCCATCCATTCGTCATCCATCTCCATATCCATCCATCCATCCACCCATCCTTCCGTCCGTCCATCCATCCATCTCCATACTCATCCATCCACCCATCCTTCTGTCTGTCCACCCATCCATTTCCATACCCATCCATCCGTCTGTCCAACTGTCCATCCTTCACCATACCCATCCATTTGTCATCCATCTCCATATCCATCCACCCATCCTTCCATCCATCCGTCCGTCTCCATACTCATCCATCCATCCGGCTGTCCACCCGTCCATCCCTCACCATACCCATCCATTCGTCCATCCATTTCCATACCTATCCATCCATCTGTCTGTCCACCCGTCCATCCTTCATCATACCCATCCATTTGTCTATCCATCTCCACATCCATCCACCCATCCTTCCATCCATCCGTCCGTCCATCTCCATACTCATCCATCCATCCGGCTGTCCACCCGTCCATCCCTCACCATACCCATCCATTCGTCCATCCATTTCCATACCCATCCATCCATCTGTCTGTCCACCCATCCATCCTTCATCATACCCATCCATTTGTCTATCCATCTCCACATCCATCCACCCAGCCTTCCATCCATCCGTCCATCCATCTCCATACTCATCCATCCATCAATCTGTCCACCTGTCCATCCCTCACCGTACCCATCCATTTGTCTATCCATCTCCACATCCATCCACCCATCCTTCCATCCATCCATCCGTCCATCTCCATACTCATCCATCCATCCGGCTGTCCACCCGTCCATCCCTCACCATACCCATCCATTCGTCATCCATCTCCATATCCATCCATCCATCCACCCATCCTTCCGTCCGTCCATCCATCCATCCATCTCCATACTCATCCATCCACCCATCCTTCTGTCTGTCCACCCATCCATTTCCATACCCATCCATCCGTCTGTCCAAGTGTCCATCCTTCACCATACCCATCCATTTGTCATCCATCTCCATACCCATCCACCCATCCTTCCATCCATCCGTCCATCTCCATACTCATCCATCCATCCGGCTGTCCACCCGTCCATCCCTCACCATACCCATCCATTCGTCCATCCATTTCCATACCCATCCATCCGTCTGTCCACCCGTCCATCCTTCATCATACCCATCCATTTGTCTATCCATCTCCACGTCCATCCACCCATCCTTCCATCCATCCGTCCGTCCGTCCATCTCCATACTCATCCATCCATCCGGCTGTCCACCCGTCCATCCCTCACCATACCCATCCATTCGTCCATCCATTTCCATACCCATCCATCCATCCGTCTGTCCACCCGTCCATCCTTCATCATACCCATCCATTTGTCTATCCATCTCCACGTCCATCCACCCATCCTTCCATCCATCCGTCCGTCCGTCCATCTCCATACTCATCCATCCATCCGGCTGTCCACCCGTCCATCCCTCACCATACCCATCCATTCGTCCATCCATTTCCATACCCATCCATCCATCTGTCTGTCCACCCGTCCATCCTTCATCATACCCATCCATTTGTCTATCCATCTCCACATCCATCCACCCAGCCTTCCATCCATCCGTCCGTCCATCTCCATACTCATCCATCCATCAATCTGTCCACCCGTCCATCCCTCACCATACCCATCCATTCGTCCATCCATCTCCATATCCATCCACCCATCCTTCCATCCATCCGTCTGTCCGTCCATCTCCATACCCATCCATCCATCCGTCTGTCCACCCGTCCATCCCTCACCACACCCATCCATTTGTCTATCCATCTCCATATCCATCCACCCATCCTTCCATCCGTCCGTCCGTCCATCCATCCATCTCCATACTCATCCATCCATCCGTCTGTCCACCCGTCCATCCTTCGCCATACCCATCCATTCGTCCATCCATCTCCATATCCATCCACCCATCCTTCCATCCATCCGTCCGTCTCCATACTCATCCATCCATCCGGCTGTCCACCCGTCCATCCCTCACCATACCCATCCATTCGTCCATCCATTTCCATACCCATCCACCCATCCTTCCGTCCGTCCATCCATCCATCTCCATACTCATCCATCCACCCATCCTTCTGTCTGTCCACCCATCCATTTCCATACCTATCCATCCATCTGTCTGTCCACCCGTCCATCCTTCATCATACCCATCCATTTGTCTATCCATCTCCACATCCATCCACCCATCCTTCCATCCATCCGTCCGTCCATCTCCATACTCATCCATCCATCCGGCTGTCCACCCGTCCATCCCTCACCATACCCATCCATTCGTCCATCCATTTCCATACCCATCCATCCATCTGTCTGTCCACCCATCCATCCTTCATCATACCCATCCATTTGTCTATCCATCTCCACATCCATCCACCCAGCCTTCCATCCATCCGTCCATCCATCTCCATACTCATCCATCCATCAATCTGTCCACCTGTCCATCCCTCACCATACCCATCCATTCGTCCATCCATCTCCATCCACCCATCCTTCCATCCATCCGTCTGTCCGTCCATCTCCATACCCATCCATCCATCCGTCTGTCCACCCGTCCATCCCTCACCACACCCGTCCATTTGTCTATCCATCTCCATATCCATCCACCCATCCTTCCATCCGTCCGTCCGTCCATCCATCCATCTCCATACTCATCCATCCATCCATCTGTCCACCCGTCCATCCTTCGCCATACCCATCCATTCATCATCCATCTCCATACCCATCCACCCATCCTTCCATCCATCCATCTCCAGATCCATCCATCCATCCTTCCGCCCATCCGTCCATCTGGCCTTCCATCCATCCATCTCCATACCCATCCATCCATCCGGCTGTCCACCCGTCCATCCCTCACCATACCCATCCATTTGTCTATCCATCTCCATATCCATCCACCCATCCTTCCATCCATCCGTCCGTCCATCTCCATACTCATCCATCCGTCTGTCCACCCGTCCATCCCTCACCATACCCATGCATTCGTCCATCCTTCTCCATACCCATCCACCCATCCTTCCATCTGTCCGTCCATCCATCTCCATATCCATCCTTCTGTCTGTCTACCCATCCATCTCCATACTCATCCATCCATCTGTCTGTCCACCCGTCCATCCTTCATCATACCCATCCATTTGTCTATCCATCTCCATATCCATCCACCCATCCTTCCGTCCATCCATCCGTCCATCTCCATACTCATCCATCTATCCGGCTGTCCACCCGTCCATCCCTCACCATACACATCCATTCGTCATCCATCTCCATCTCCATCCATCCACCCATCCTTCCATTCTTCCATCTGTCCATCCGTCCACCCATCCATCTCCATACTCATCCGTCCACCCATCCTTCTGTCTGTCCACCCATCCATTTCCAAACCCATCCATCCATCTGTCTGTCCAACTGTCCATCCTTCACCATACCCATCCATTAGTCATCCATCTCCATACCCATCCACCCATCCTTCCATCCATCCGTCCATCCATCCATCTCCATACTCATCCATCCGTCTGTCCACCCGTCCATCCTTCATCATACCCATCCATTCGTCCATTCATCTCCATACCCATCCACCCATCCTTCCATCCGTCCGTTTGTCCATCCATCTCCATACCCATCCACCCATCCTTCCATCCATCCGTCTGTCTATCCATCTCCATACTCATCCATCCATCCGTCTGTCCGTCCATCTCCATACATCCGTCTGTCCGTCCATCTCCATACCCATCCACCCATCCTTCCGTCCGTCCATCTCCATATTCATCCATCCATCCGTCCAACCATCCATCCATCCTTCCGTCCATCCTTCACCATACCCATCCATTCGTCATCCATCTCCATACCCATCCACCCATCCTTCCGTCCGTCCATCTCCATATTCATCCATCCATCCATCTGTCCAACCATCCACCCATCCTTCCCTCCACCCGTCTGTCCATCCGTCCATCTGCAGACTCATCCACCCATCCTTCCATCTGTCCGTCCGTCCATCCATCTCCATACTCATCCATCCATCCGTCTGTCCATCCGTCCATCTCCATATCCACCCATCCTTCCATCCATCCGTCCGTCCATCCATCCATCTCCATCCTCCTGGACGCGTGGGTCCTGGCGGGCCTGTGCCCACGACAGCTCACGCTGCAGACGCCTGTGAGTCAATAACCTGCCCCAGGGCTGCTCCTCGTTCTCCAGGGCACCGACTGACTTGGCCCCCTCTCTGACACTGAACAACAGCACAGCCTCAGGGAGAATCATTTAGGAGTTCAGGGGACATCCTAGGAGGACGTTGCTGTGGGGGAGCCAGGTTGGGGACCCAGCAGGGGGTGCTGGGCAGCAGGGGAGGGCCCAGTAGGGGGTGCTGGGGAGCAGGGGGCAGGGGCCCTGCAGGGGGCGCTGGGTGGCGGGGGGTCTGCAGGGGGTGCTGGGTGGCGGGGGGGCTGCAGGGGGGGCCCTGCAGGGGGTGCTGGGCGGTGGGGGGGAGTGGAGGGGGCCCTGCAGTGGGCGCTGGGCGGCAGGGGAGCAGGGGCGGGGGCCGTGCAGGGGCCGCTGGGCGGTGGGGGGGAGCAGTGGGAGCAGGGGCGGGGGCCCTGCAGGGGGCGCCGAGCCGTGGGAAGCGCATACATCGAGTCACACACCAGGCGCTTGGTGCTGTACATTGCGTTTTATTCCACAGCCCGGCGAAGGCAGGGGGGTACGACGCCGAGACCCAGAGAGGGGGAGCGGGCCCCGGGGGCGGGGGCTGTCGGTCGCTGGGACTCCAGGGCGGGGCGCGACGGGAGTCACTCCTCATTCAGCCCCTTCTGTGGAGGAAGAGAGAGACGGGGGGGTCAGTGGGAGGGTAGAGCTGCGGGGAAGGGGCAGGAGAAGCGGGGGGGGGGGGGAGGGACTCACCTTGGCAGTGATATCTCGACTCTTGGCCCGCAGCTTGTTGACCTGGGACTCGGCGATGTCAGCCCGCTCCTCCGCCTCATCCAGCTCGTGCTGCACCTTGCGGAACTTGGCCAGGTTGGAGTTGGCCTGTTCCTCCTGCCGGTGGGGAGAAGAACCGGGGCGTTACCCAGTGGAACTGCCCGCCGCTGGGTTTCCATCAGACCAGGGAAAGGGCCGGTGGGGAGGCCATCAATCTTCTATCAGCTCTCCAGGCCCCCGCCCGCTCCTCCGTCCACCAGCCCGGCCATCTCCCGGCGCAGGAGTGGGTCCCGCTTCCCGAACGCCCCGTGAGGAGGGTCTAGAATGCCGGGGCACTCACCGCCTCCTCCGCCTGCCGCTTGTAGGCTTTGACCTTCAGCTGCAGTTTGTCGACCAGGTCCTGGAGACGGATCAGGTTCTTCCTGTCCTCCTCGGTCTGCAGAGCGAAGGGGAAAGCCATTCTGGATTCGGCCAGTGGCTCTGGAACCTGGACACTCAAGCACCCGTGGGGGTCTGGATTCCCCCCACCTTCCCTGCATGGCTGAGGCTACATCTCAAAAGGCCAGGGGAGAGGATGAGGGTTTATGGAGGTGCTGTGTACTCGACTGGGTGCTGTTGACAGCCCGGGTTCTAGATCGCAAGGGGCAGGGCGTGTTCTAAGACCCTCATGTTCCAGACCACACAACCAGTGGACCGCCAGGTGTGCCGCTCCTCTTGCTGCTAGACCCACCGCCTCCCGGTGGCTACCTGGTAGGTGAGCTCCTTGATGCGCCGCTCCGACTTCCGCAGCCCCTTGATGCTCTCCGCGTTGCGCTTCTGCTCCGACTCCAGCTCGTTCTCGAGCTCCCGGACTCGCGCCTCCAGCTTCTGCAGCTGCTTCTTGCCGCCCTTGAGGGCCAGCTGCTCGGCCTCGTCCAGCCGCAGCTGCAGGTCCTTGATGGTCTGCTCCATGTTCTTCTTCATCCGCTCCAGGTGGGCGCTGGTGTCCTGCTCCTTCTTCAGCTCCTCCGCCATCATGGCCGCCTGCCGGCCACAAAGAAGAGTTACTCCCGGCCGCCCTGCACCCGCCAGTCCCAGCCCTGGGGCTGAGTGGGAGCCAGCGCCCCACAGGGGCAGGCCCCTGCCCCATTTCCCAGCACTCACATCCGTGATGGCTTTCTTGGCCTTCTCCTCGGCATTCCTGCACTCCTGTATGGCCTCCTCCACCTCGGACTGCAGCTGGGACAGGTCCGCCTCCATCTTCTTCTTCTGGTTGATCAGGCTGGTGTTCTAGAGAAAGACCAGGGGAGACAGGACCGCAGAGGTGGCACCACAACTCAGCACGGTTCCCTCAGCACTCAGGACTAGGACACCAGAATCCTTCCCCACCACCCAGTGCTGGGATCCAGCCACGTTCCGGGGCCCCACCTCGCCCATGGCCTTCGCTAATGAAAAAGGAAGCCCGTGTGGTTGTGATCCAGACCCACCCTGGAAGAGGAAACGTTCTAGACTATTATGTGGCGGTGGGGCCGGGGCCGGGGCTGGTGTTACCTGGGTGTGGAGCAGCTGCACCCTTTCGCTGGCTTCGATCAGCTCCTGCTCGGCCAGTTTCCGGGCGCGCTCCGTCTGCTCCACCACAGCTCGCAGCTCCTCCAGCTCGGCCGTCAGCAGGTTGTTCCGCCGCTCCACGATGGCGATGTTCTCCTTCAGGTCCTCGTTGGCCCGAACCACATCGTCCAGCTGGATCTGAGTGTCCTGGGATGGGGGGAGACCCGGCCATGAGACAGGAGAACAACCAGGACCACCCCACACCGCACAGACCCCCCCGCAGGTACCTTGATCAAAGCCTGTAGCTGCTTGACTTGCTTCTGGGCCTCGGCCGCCATGCGGTTGGCATGGCTCAGCTGAATCTCCATCTCGTTGAGGTCGCCCTCCATCTTCTTCTTCACCCGCAGCGCCTCGTTGCGGCTGCGGGTCTCGGCGTCCAGCGAGGTCTGCAGCGAATCCACCACCCGCAGGTGGTTCCGCTTGGCCTGCTCCATCTCCTCGTCCTTCTCCGCCAGCTTCCGCTCGAAGTCCGCCTTGAGCTGGTTAAACTCCAGCTGGGCCCGCAAGATTTTCCCCTCCTCGTGCTCCAGGGAGGCCTGTGGGGTGGGAGGAAAGAGTGAGGGAGGAAGGAAGGAAGATGATGTCATGGGGGAGGGAAGGAAGGAGACGTAATGGGGAAGGAAGGTGACGTAACGGGAGAAGGAAGGAAGGAAGGTGACATAACGGGAGAAGGAAGGAAGATGATATAATGGTTGAATGAAGGAAGGAAGGAAGGTGACGTAACAGGAGGAGGAAGGAAGGAAGATGATGTAACGGGAGAAGGAAGGAAGGAAGGAAGGTGACGTAACGGGAGAAGGAAGGAAGGAAGGAAGGTGACGTAATGGGGGAAGGAAGGAAGATGATGTAAGGAAGGAAGATGATATAATGGGTGAAGGAAGGAAGGAAGGAAGGAAGATGATGTAACAGGAGAAGGAAGGAAGGAAGGAAGATGATATAATGGGTGAAGGAAGGTGATGTAACAGGAAGAGGAAGGAAGGAAAGAAGATGAAGTAATGGGGGAAGGAAGGAAGATGACGTAATGGGAGGAGGAAGGAAGGAAGGAAGATGATGTAAGGAAGGAAGATGACGTAACAGGAGAAGGAAGGAAGGAAGGAAGTGATGGAAGGAAGGAAGGAAGATGATGTAAGGAAGGAAGGAAGATGATATAACGGGTGAAGGAAGGAAGATGAGGTAACGGGAGAAGGTAGGAAGGAAGGAAGATGATGTAAGGAAGGAAGATGACGTAACGGGGGAAGGAAGGAAGGAAGGAAGGAAGATGATGTAACGGGGGAAGGAAGGAAGGAAGGAAGATGATGTAACGTGAGAAGGAAGGAAGGAAGGAAGATGACGTAACAGGAGGTGGAAGGAAGGAAGGAAGGAAGATGACGTAACGGGGGAAGGAAGGAAGGAAGGAAGATGACGTAACAGGAGGTGGAAGGAAGGAAGGAAGGAAGGTGACGTAACGGGAGGAGGAAGGAAGGTGACGTAACGGGGGAAGGAAGGAAGGTGATGTAACGGGGGAAGGAAGGAAGGTGATGTAACGGGAGAAGGAAGGAAGGAAGGAAGGTGACGTAACGGGGGAAGGAAGGAAGGTGATGTAACGGGAGAAGGAAGGAAGGAAGGAAGGTGATGTAACGTGAGAAGGAAGGAAGGAAGGAAGATGACGTAACGGGGGAAGGAAGAAAGGTGATGTAACGTGGGAAGGAAGGAAGGAAGATGACGTAACGGGGGAAGGAAGGAAGGAAGGAAGATGATGTAACGTGAGAAGGAAGGAAGGAAGGAAGATGACGTAACAGGAGGTGGAAGGAAGGAAGGAAGGAAGGTGACGTAACGGGAGGAGGAAGGAAGGTGACGTAACGGGGGAAGGAAGGAAGGAAGGAAGGTGACGTAACGGGGGAAGGAAGGAAGGTGATGTAACGGGAGAAGGAAGGAAGGAAGGAAGGTGACATAACGGGAGGAGGAAGGAAGGAAGGAAGGTGACGTAACGGGGGAAGGAAGGAAGGAAGGAAGGTGACGTAACGGGGGAAGGAAGGAAGGTGACGTAACGGGGGAAGGAAGGAAGGAAGGAAGGTGACGTAACGGGGGAAGGAAGGAAGGTGATGTAACGGGAGAAGGAAGGAAGGTGACGTAACGGGGGAAGGAAGGAAGGTGATGTAACGGGAGAAGGAAGGAAGGTGATGTAACGGGAGAAGGAAGGAAGGAAGGAAGGTGATGTAACGGGAGAAGGAAGGAAGGAAGGAAGGTGACGTAACGGGAGGAGGAAGGAAGGAAGGAAGGAAGGTGACGTAACGGGAGGAGGAAGGAAGGAAGGAAGGTGACGTAACGGGAGGAGGAAGGAAGGTGACGTAACGGGAGGAGGAAGGAAGAAGACTCACAAGTGTGGCAGGCAGGAAGAAGAATGAGGAAAATGAAACCAGATGCGATCGAGCTGGCGCCACCCCCCCCGGTGGCCATACTCAGCCGGGCCGCTCACCTCAGCCTCCTCCAGCGCTGCCTGCAGCTCCATCTTCTCTGCCTCCAGCTGCTTCCGCACCTTCTCCAGCTCGTGGATGGTTTTGCCACTGGTTCCCAGCTGCTCCGTCAGGTCTGAGATCTCCTCTGTGGGGTGAGGGGGCGGTGCTCAGCCAAGGCGCTGGGGGGAGAGCGTCTAACCCCAGGGGGCGCTGGGCTGCGGGGAGTGGGGCAGGGGGGCTCGGGGCTCGGCAGGGGGCGCCGGGGAGGTCTCACCTTGTAGGTTCTTGTTCTCCCTCTTGAAGGTCTCCAGGTGCTCCAGGGACTCCTCGTAGGCGTTCTTCAGCTTGAAGAGCTCAGTGCTGAGCGATCGCGCCTCCTTCTGCGACGACTCCAGCTCCGTCTGCGACTCCTCGAACTTCTGCTTCCACTCGGACAGGATCTGGGGGCGAGGAGTCGGTGAGAGAGTCACTGCGAGGGAGGAGCCCTCGGCCCAGCAGAGAAAACTCCCAGCTCCCAGTCCCGCTCCCTCCAGCTCTCACTCCTTCCTTCCTTCCCTTACCTCGGTTTCTCTCCCTGTCCATAAGCCCAGGCTCCCCACCCTCCAGCCCCCATCTCACAGACGAGGTCGAACGTGTCTTACCAGGCCCCTGTTCTTGATTTAAAGACGCCAAGGGATGGAGAAACCACCGTGGGCCTAGGCTGGTTCTTCTACACATCAACCCCTCTGTCTGTTAAATATTCCCACCTCATTTTGAGACTGAACACGTCATTTTTATGATTCCAGCTACCAGGTTGTGTTCTCCCCTGGGCTCTGAGTCAAGAGCGTCCAACCAGAAAACCCCACGCCCAGGTTTGATTCTTCCAGACTGCAGTCAGAGTCTCCTGGTAAGCTCAGAGACATTACGGACAGTCTCATCCTCCCAGCTCCCAACGGAGAACGAGATGGGAGGAGGGTAGAGATGTGCCCTTTTGGGGGAAGAAATATCGTTCACCACTCAGGAACCCAAACCAGAACGTTTTCTGACCAGAAATACCCAATTCTTGGTTGCTGAGGACTGTTTTTTGACTTCCTTGGCTCTATTTCTTTCCTTCCTTGATGTTGTCTCTCATTTGCTTTCTATTTTTCCCTCTATTTTATCCACCCCTTCCTTCCTTCCCCATTACATCACCTTCTTTCCTTCCTTCCCCCATTACATCATCTTCCTTCTTTCCTTCCTTCCTTCCCCATTACATCATCTTCTTTCCTTCCTTCCCCCATTACATCACCTTCCTTCTTTCCTTCCTTCCTTCCTTCCTTCCCCATTACATCATCTTCTTTCCTTCCTTCCCCCATTACATCACCTTCCTTCTTTCCTTCCTTCCTTCCTTCCCCATTACATCATCTTCTTTCCTTCCTTCCCCATTACATCATCTTCTTTCCTTCCTTCCCCCATTACATCACCTTCCTTCTTTCTTTCCTTCCTTCCTTCCTTCCCCATTACATCATCTTCTTTCCTTCCTTCCCCCATTACATCATCTTCCTTCTTTCCTTCTTTCTTTCCTTCCTTCCCCCATTACATCATCTTCTTTCCTTCCTTCCCCCATTACATCACCTTCCTTCTTTCCTTCCTTCCCCCATTACATCATCTTCCTTCTTTCCTTCCTTCCTTCCTTCCTTCCCCATTACATCATCTTCCTTCCTTCCCCGATTACATCATCTTCCTTCTTTCCTTCCTTCCTTCCTTCCTTCCCCATTACATCTTCTTCTTCCTTCCTTCCTTCCTTCCCCCATTACATCACCTTCCTTCCTTCCTTCCTTCCCCCATTACATCACCTTCCTTCCTTCCTTCCTTCCCCCATTACATCATCTTCTTTCCTTCCTTCCCCCATTACATCATCTTCCTTCTTTCCTTCTTTCTTTCCTTCCTTCCCCCATTACATCATCTTCTTTCCTTCCTTCCCCCATTACATCACCTTCCTTCTTTCCTTCCTTCCCCCATTACATCATCTTCCTTCTTTCCTTCCTTCCTTCCTTCCTTCCCCATTACATCATCTTCCTTCCTTCCCCGATTACATCATCTTCCTTCTTTCCTTCCTTCCTTCCTTCCTTCCCCATTACATCTTCTTCTTCCTTCCTTCCCCATTACATCATCTTCCTTCCTTCCCCGATTACATCATCTTCCTTCTTTCCTTCCTTCCTTCCCCCATTACATCATCTTCCTTCCTTCCTTCCCCTCTTCCCCCATTACATCATCTTCCTTCTCTCCCTCTCCCCCACACCCACCTTGTCAAAGTTCCTCTGCTTCTTGTCGAGGGCGGCAGCGGCGGCATTCGACCGCTCCACGTCCACCATCAGGTCCTCGATCTCGTTCTGCAGCCGGTGTTTGGTCTTCTCCAGTGACGAGCACTTGGCATTCACGGCCTCCACGGCCTCTTCCGCCTCCTGCAGCCGCTGCGCCAGCTTCTTCCTGCCGCCGGGGGATGCGACGGACACCGCTGGTCAGCAAAGAGCAACCTGGCCCCTAACCCACCTCCCTGGGCCTTGGAGGCACAGGAGGGTCCTGCCGATAAAAGCTGGTGACTCTGGCCTGGTGCATGGGATCCGTGTGCTCTAGATCATTCTAGACAAGTTCCCCACAGAAAATTGCCATGACACCCACTTGATACATGGGAGTGTTATGTTATAGAGAGCTCTAGACCAGCATGGAGAATTTCCTCCTGATACGTGACCAAGACACTGTCCTGGTGGGAGGAAGCCTTATGTTCTCGATGGCTCTACTCTATTAAAGACAATCTCACCACTGTATATGGCCATGACATTGGGCAGACATGTGGGTACCTTACGATCTAGACCACTCAAGACAAAAGGAGTTTCAGGTCCATGCTGGGAAACAAAGAGATACACAAACCTTCACTGGAAGATGGAAGGAAATAGAGAGATAGGAGGAATGGGGAGCTCAGGAGGCAGGAGGAAAGGAAAGGAAAAAAATGAACAGGAAGAACAAAACATGGGGGAAAAAGAAGGGACTAGAAAAAATAAAGGAGAGGAAGAGGAAAGGAGAAAAGAGAAAGAATGGGACAGAAATGAAAAAGGAGAACAGAATGCATGGAAGAAGGAAAAAGAACAAAAAATGGAAGAATGACCAAATGGATGAAAGAACAAGTGAATGAGAAAGAAAGAAAGAACGAACGAACTACTTTAGAGAAATCCCCACCAGAAAATGTCCAAACTGTTGGCTGGCCCCATTGGATCCTGGTGTTCTAGATGTCTCTAGACTGCTCTAGACAAGTCCCCAGCAGAAAATGTTCAAAGTGTTGACTGGCCCCATCAGACCCTGGTGTTCTAAGGCGGCTCTGGACCACTCTAGACCCGTTCTGAGGACGGGGTAAGACAGGGCGGTGGGTGTGGTCAGAAGGGAAGCCGCCCGGCCACTCACTTGGCCTCCTCCAGCTCCTCCGTCCGCTGGATGGCGTCTGTCTCGTACTTGGTCCTCCACTGGGCCACCTCGGAGTTGGCCTTGGAGAGGGAGCGTTGCAGCTCGGCCTTGGCCTCCGTCTCCTCCTCGTACTGCTCCCGCAGCAGGTCGCAGTCATGCCGGGCCGACTGCAGGGCGTGGGCCAGGGCATTCTTCGCCTGTGGGGGTGGGTGGAGAACTCTGCTGGTGGTCCTCACTCCCGACCCTCAGCCCCTGCCCACCTGGCCCTGCCATTGCCCCTCACTCCCAACCCACAGCCCCTGCCCGCCTGGCCCTTGCCTTGGCTTCTTCCTCTAGTTGCCTCTTGAGATCTTCCAGCTGCTGGGTGTAGGTGAGTTTCCCCCGCGTGAGCTGGTTGATCAGGGCGTCCTTCTCATCCAGCTGCCGGGAGAGCTCGCCTGGCGCAGGGCAGAAAGGGACGAATAGGGACCCATGCACTGCAGAGATCCCCGCCCCAGTGCTCGGGGGTGATAGGAGGGGGCTCCTGGGGGTGAGGGAGCTCCACATAGGGCACAGGGCTTGGGGGTAAGACTTGGGGGGCCCCAGAGAGGGGCAGAGGATGGGGAGAAGAGTGATGGGTTGATGTGTATGATGTGGAGGGGATTGTGTACCAGTGGTGTAGGGTCTCAGGGGTGTCAGGGCTGTGAGGTATGAGGGTTGCAGGGTCCCAGGGTGTCGGGGTCCCCACTCACCGTTCTCAGCCTGGAGCTTGGCGCGCTGGGTGGTGAGGTCGTTCACAAGGCGCTGTGCCTCCTCCCACTTGGTCCGGTGCTCGTTCATCTGGTCCTCCAGCGTGCGGCACATCTTCTCCAGGTTGGCCTGGGCCGGGGCAGCGCCGGGGGGTGAAGAGGGAAACAGGGGGATGAAGGAGCAGCAGGAAAGAGGGACCCCAAACCACCAGGGGGCTGGCAGAACAAGAGGCCCCTCCCACTGCAGCACTGACCCCGCCCATTAGTTAAGGCCCCGCCTTCCCCCGGGTTGGCCCGATTGGGCACTTTGGCCTTGAGCGCTGGTGCTCAAGTTGGAGTCAGTAGCTCCTCCCATGCCCAGGCCGGTCACGCAGCTGCAGCTCCGCCCCTTTCTCCACAGCTCCTCCCCCTCCATCTGGCCCCTCCCCATCCTTGGACCCGCCCCCGGCCACCTTGGCTTTGACCAGCTGCTCCATGTTGGAGCTGACGTCATCCAGCTCCAGCTTGAGTTCGCTCTTCTCCTTCTCCAGCTTCTGCTTGACGCGCTGCAGGTTGTCGATCTGCTCGCCCAGCTCGGCCGCCGAGTCGGCGTGCTTCTTGCGCAGGGTGGCGGCCGTGGCCTCGTGCTGCAGCGTGGCCTCCTCCAGGTCCCGCCGCATCTTCTGGAACTCCGCCTCCCGCTTCTTGTTCAGCTCGACCTGCACCGAGGTGGCGCCGCCCGCCTCCTCCAGACGCTCGCTGATCTCTTCCAGCTCCCGCGACAGCTCCGAGCGCAGCTTCTCCACCTTGGCCCGGGCGGTGCGCTCCGCCTCCAGCTCCTCCTCCAGCTCCTCGATGCGCGCCTGCCACCAGAGAGAGACCCACCGGCTCAGAGGGGCCCAGAACCTCTCCCGTGCTAGAACTCTAGTGCTAGAAAATCTCTCAGCCGTTAGCCAGCGTTGCCTGCCGCACCTAGCCCATTCTAGAGCCCTGGAAAGAACACCTTGGGTCCCAGAAGCAAAGGGCCTTATTTGGGTCTAGAACGCTCGACTCTGCTGGGCGGAATGCAGAGGTTCTAGATCAGCAAAGGAACACTTGCAGGTCCGAGAACAGCCCAGGCGCGAAAAGGGCGCGTGGCCACTCTAGAGCAGGGGAGGAAGAACATGCGTTCTAGAGCTTTCCCATTCCATCGGAAAACGGATGCCTTCAAATGGTTCTAGAACCCCCAGTGCCAAAGCAAACGCGCGGCTGTTCGAGGGGATGGCGTGCATAATCTCAGTGCCAGAACCAAAGGAAAACAGGCTCAGAGTGGTCTGAGGTTCTTCTCCTTTTGGGGCGGAAGAAACATTTTCTGAGAGACGGACAAGGGGACCCTCCCGGTCCCTCTTTGGTTCTCGGCTTTTGATGGAGTCATTCTAGACTGGAGCAGGGGGACTGCGTGGCGAACAAGCCACCCCAGCCTCACCTGAAGCTCTTTGAGCTTTTTCTGGAGCTGGGCAGCTATCAATTGCTCGTCCTCAATCCGTGAGTTCAAGGCGCTGAGCTCAAAGTCTTTCCTGAGGGAGACAGAAAACAAGTTCTATTGCTGCTCTCGGAGGCGAGCGGGGTCTAGCAGCTAGAGCAGGAGGGGCCGGGAGCGAGACCATCGGGGCCCTCACTTTTTCAACTTCTCATCCAGCTGCTGCTTGTCATTCTCCAGGTCCATGATGCTCTCCTGGGCCAGTTTCAAATCCCCTTCCAACTTCCTTTTGGCTCGTTCCAGGTCCATGCGGACTTTCTTCTCTTGCTCCAGGGAGCCCTCCAGCTGAGAGAGAGAATGAACCCAGGATTCTGGGGTTCACTCACGAGGGGGTACTCAGAGAGGAAAACCTCCCAGTGAGGAGATCCTCATGGATGACCCTCCCTCGGAGACACCCAGCTCTAAGGTCTCCACCAGGTCCTACCTGGTCCCACCTCAGAGATAACCTCTCCAGACACAAGATGCCCCAGAGTTTAAGGAGTCACCAATGTGTGAGGAGAAATGCCCTCTAGTTCCTCAGCCCCATCCTGAGACTTCCAGTACTTACATCATCCACCTGCTGCTCCAGCTTGACTTTGGCTTTGCTCAAGGTGTTGACTTTGTCCTCCTCGGCCTGCAAGTCATCCAGCGCTTGCTGATGAGCTTCCTGTAGGGCTTTCTTCTCCTTCGTCAGCTTGGCTATTATTTCATCCAGCCCGGCCATCTCCTCCGTCAGGTTCTTCACCTGCGGGAAGAGAAACCATGTGGCTTTAGATATTAGGTGGTCCAATGAGTGAAGCTCAGTGCCAGAGACTGGCAGCAACCAGTCCACAAGCCAAGCAACCACCCAATCCAACCCAATCATCCCACAGGCCACTTGATCAACCCAACTCAACCATCCCACAGGCCACTCGATAAACCCAGCCCAACCCAGTCATCCCACAGGCGACTCAACCAACCCAACTCAACCATCCCACAAGCGAAGCAACCAACCCAACCCAACCCAACCCAGTCATTCCACCGGACACTGAACCAATCCAACTTAATCAGTCC
Source organism: Carettochelys insculpta (assembly GCF_033958435.1). Taxonomy (NCBI): domain Eukaryota; kingdom Metazoa; phylum Chordata; order Testudines; family Carettochelyidae; genus Carettochelys; species Carettochelys insculpta. The sequence goes on from NC_134168.1 coordinate 4,479,453, forward strand.
ACAAGCCAAGCAACCGACCCAGCCCAGTCATCCCACAGGCCATGCAGCCAACTGAACTCAACCATTCCGCAAGCCAAGCAATCAACCCAACCCAATCATCCCAGAGGCCACTCAACCAACCAAACTCAGCCAGTCCACAAGCCAAGAAAACAACCCAACCCAACGCAGTCATTCCACTGGCCACTGAATCAACCCAACTCAACTCAGTCATTCCACAGGCAACTCAACCAACCCAGCTCAACCATTCCACAAGCCAAGCAACCAACCAAACCCAGTCATTCAACAGGCTGCTCACCCAACCCAACTCAACCATCCTTCAGTCCACTCAGTCCAACCCAACCAGTTTGGAGAACGCTCAACCTAACCTGATCCAACCCAATCCAATCAATTTTTAGGGCATGCAACACAACCCAATGCTGAGGCCACTCCACACAGCCCAATCCATGGCATTGATCATGGCCAACCCAACTAGCCTTGATATCACTCATCTGAAGTCAAACTCCCATCTCTGCCCTCACCTTGTTCTCCGTTGCGTGTTTCTCCTTCTCCACCTTGGCCAAGGTCAGCTCCAGGTCATCAATGTCCTTCTTGAGCTCTGAGCACTCGTCCTCCAGCTTCCTCTTCTTGGCCGTCAGCTCAGCGTTCATCTCCTCCTCATCCTCCAGCCGCTCCGTCAGCTCCTTCGCCTTGGCCTCCATCTGGATCTTGTTCTTGATCAGCTGGTCGCAGCGCTCCTCGGCATCTGCTAGATTGTCTTGCTCCTAAAAGGAAACCAGAGAAGAGATGGAGAGAATGTAGGGAAGAAAGACGTATGGGTAGGTGGAGCATGGGGCTCAAGGATAGAGCAGGGAATCCAGTTTCCGAAACCTAGGGAGACGGAGTGGAGGCATCAGCAAGGCTTCACACTGGGAGATCCCCAACATTCATGGCCCAATCGGCGTTGAGGTCATTCATCCAACCAACCTCGGGGAACCTCAGCTCAACCCTGTCCAGCACTCACCGCCTGCACTTGCAGCTGGAGGTCGTTCTTCTCCTGCAGCAGGGAGACCATCTTCTCCTCCAGCTCCTTCCGCCGGGCCTCCGACTTCTCCAGCGCCTCCTTGAGGCGCGCGAACTCCTCCTTCATGGTCTGCATCTCCTTCTCCGTCTCCGCGCTCTTCAGGAGCGGCTTGATCTTGAAGTACAGCTTCATCCAAGGCCAGTTCTTCACGCCCATGAAGGCCCGGATGTTGTACTGGATCACCAGCAGGGCGTCCCTGCCAAGGAGGGAGGCTGCGTGAGTGGGAGCTGCGAACGTCCCTGTAACAGTCCCCCACCGAGCTTCCCCACAACCCTGGTTCCCCCGGTGCCTCCACGCCCCACCCTACCTGCGTTCTAGGATCTTCTTGAATTCGATCCGGGAGAGGAGCCCCCGGGACTGGGCCTGGAGACGGGTGATGATCCGGGCGAGACGTTCATCTCGCATCTCTTCCAGCAGCCCCAGAAGCCCGGCCTTGAAGAACACCTGGGACAGCCAATGAAATACCCACATCAATGCAATGACCCCAGCACCAGTCTGGGACACCGTCCCACGGCCCAATGACCCCCAGCACCAGTCTGGGACACCGCCCCACAGCCCAATGACCCCCAGCACCAGTCTGGGACACCGCCCCACGGCCCAGTGACCCCCAGCGCCAGTCTGGGACACCGCCCCACGGCCCAGTGACCCCCAGCGCCAGTCTGGGACACCGCCCCACGGCCCAATGACCCCCAGCGCCAGTCTGGGACACCGCCCCACGGCCCAGTGACCCCCAGCGCCAGTCTGGGACACCACCCCACGGCCCAATGACCCCCATCGCCAGTCTGGGACACCGCCCCCACCCCAATGACCCCCAGCGCCAGTCTGGGACACCACCCCACGGCCCAATGACCCCCAGCGCCAGTCTGGGACACCGCCCCACGGCCCAATGACCCCCATCACCAGTCTGGGACACCACCCCACGGCCCAATGACCCCCAGCGCCAGTCTGGGACACCGCCCCACGGCCCAATGACCCCCAGCGCCAGTCTGGGACACCGCCCCAGGGCCCAATGACCCCCATCACCAGTCTGGGACACCGCCCCACAGCCCAATGACCCCCAGCGCCAGTCTGGGACACCGCCCCACGGCCCAATGACCCCCAGCGCCAGTCTGGGACACCGCCCCACGGCCCAGTGACCCCCAGCGCCAGTCTGGGACACCGCCCCACGGCCCAGTGACCCCCAGCGCCAGTCTGGGACACCGCCCCACGGCCCAGTGACCCCCAGCGCCAGTCTGGGACACCGCCCCACGGCCCAGTGACCCCCAGCGCCAGTCTGGGACACCGCCCCACGGCCCAGTGACCCCCAGCGCCAGTCTGGGACACCGCCCCACGGCCCAGTGACCCCCAGCGCCAGTCTGGGACACCGCACCACGGCCCAGTGACCCCCAGCGCCAGTCTGGGACACCACCCACAGCCCAGTGACCCCCAGCGCCAGTCTGGGACACCACCCCACGGCCCAATGACCCCCATCGCCAGTCTGGGACACCGCCCCATGGCCCAATGACCCCCATCACCAGTCTGGGACACCGCCCCACAGCCCAATGACCCCCAGCACCAGTCTGGCACACCGCCCCACAGGCCAATGACTCCCTTATCATCCCTGCTCACTGGCGGTGTGGCTAGGTGGCATCCCACCCCCCACAGGCTTCTCCCATCCCGGCGGGCTCCTCCCCCTCACCTTGGTGTGCCCGAACTTGTACTGGCTGTGGTCGATGTCGAGGGAGCCCAGCAGCTTCTCCGCCCCCTTGCGGCTGTCGATGAACTGCCCCTCGGGGATGGCCGCGGGGTTCAGGATGCGGTACCTGGGGGGAGGGGGCCGTGAGCGACCCCGCAGCTCTCCGCCCCTCCCCCCCCAGCGCTGCGAGCTTCCCCTGCAGCAGTGCCCAGGGGGCGGGACCCACCTCTGCCTGAAGTCCCCGTAGAGGATGCGGTTGGGGAAGCCCTTCCGGCAGATGCGGATGCCCTCCAGCACCCCGTTACAGCGCAGCTGGTGCATTACCAGGGGGTTGTCCATCATTCCTGCGGGCCGGGAGACGGGGGGTTAGTGGTGGAAAGGGTGGACCCTCGCAACCACCGGCCCCACCCTTCACCTCCAGGCCATGCCCCTTGCCTCTGGGGAGAGGAGATGCCTTATTCATGCAAATAACAGCTCGCCCCGTCCCACCAAGCCACACCCCCCATCCTTAGCCCCGCCCCTTTGGGGAGGGACGGAGTGGGGTGGAGAGAGAGGGGGGCACAATTGATAAGCCACGCCCCTCCCATGTAGCCACGCCCCTTCTTCCACAAGCCACGCCCCTCAGCCCTCTGGAGAAATGGAGAGTGGATAATTTATGCAAAACGACCCCGTCCCTCTCTCCCTTGACCCCGCCCCTCTCCTTTTAGCCACGCCCTCTCAGCTCTGGGGAGGGACAGAAGGCAACAGAGACCAGGACAGCCCGTGAAAATTCAGTCTCCTCACCCTCATCATTTACCCTTCATTTCCCAGCCACGCCCTTCTCCCCGTAGCCACACCCTTAGCTCCTCCCCTTCCTTGTAGCCACGCCCCCCACCCCTTTAACCATGTCCCCTCCCTCCAAAAAGCCCTCAGCAACCAGGTGTGGTGGACCCTGCCGCTCACCTGGAGACTTGGTCTCGTTGGGGATGATGCAGCGGACAAAGTGGGGGTGAGTCGAGCGCAGGTTGGTCATCAGCTTGTTCAGGTTCTCCTGGGGGTGGGCGAGAAATGGACGGGTGGGTGGGCTGGCGAAAGACGGAGCGGAGAAGGAACCCCGCGAGCCCACCTCCCTGCCTAGCCCCTCACCCTGTGCAGGGCCGACACCGTCTGGAAAGATGAACCTTTCTTCTTCGCTCCTTTCCCCTTCCCGGTTTCATGAGCTGTGGGAGAGAGAAAGGGAGCGGGGCCCAGCGGTTAGGTCGGTGCTGGGGGAGCTGGGACCCCTGGGGAGGAGCGGGGTCTGGTGATCAGAGCCAACAGGTCAGGGGAGCAGGGAGGGTGCGTCTTACGTGTGTCAGCCCCGGCGTAGTTGGCGAAGAGGAGGGCGAGGAGCTTGAGAGCAGATTTCTGGTAGAGCCCCACCACGGTCTCGTTGAGCGGGTCTTTGTTCTTCTGCAGCCAGCCGATGATGTTGTAGTCCACTGTGCCGGCGTAGTGGATGAGGGCGAAGTGGGCCTCCTGCTTGCCCTTGACGTTGCGCGGCTTCCCAAAGTTGGCTGACTTGCCCAGGTGGTTGTCGAACAGCTTGGCCTTGAAGGTCATGTCCGTCGCCTTGGGAAACATGCACTCCTCCTCCAGGATGGACATGATGCCCATGGGCTGCGGGACACAGACGAGCAGGAGTTACCGTAGCTATTAAACAGCAAAGACCGGCTCCAATGCCAGGATTAAGGATGCCTCTTTACCCTTAACTCTGACCCTCACGTGAGAAAATCTTCAATTCTGTTCCCGCAGGATCCTGCCTTGGTCAAAACCCAGCCTGGGCCCAGCTCTGGGTTGAACACCATCTCTGTCTCCTGTACCCTGCCTCATGTTTTCCACCAATGAATGAGGCCAGGGCTGGAGGAACAAAAATGCCATTCTCAGAGCTAAGCATCTGAATGCTGCTCTGGAGAACAGGATTCTCTCCTGGACACATTCTTGTAGGTCCTGCCTTAATATCTGGGATGTCCCACACTCAGCCCAGCACAAGAACAAAACAGAACCAACTGGCCAGGGATCCGCTGAGGCGGGAAATTAGATGTTTCTGACCATCCACGGAGGGAGGTTCAAAACCAGGAGTGGGTGGGGAACTGATGTGGGGACAGAGCTGATGAAGGGGACGATATGAGGGGCTGACCCAGTTCTACATCCCTAAGATACGAGTGATGATGAGGACGACACAAACTCAGATCCTTCTCCAGTGGCCGTGCAGAGGATCGCGATGGGAATATCGGCAGGAGGTACCTTCTCGATGAGGTCGATGCAGGCCTGCAGGTCCATGCCGAAGTCGATGAACTCCCACTCGATCCCCTCCTTCTTGTACTCTTCCTGCTCCAGCACGAACATGTGGTGGTTGAAGAACTGCTGCAGCTTCTCATTGGTGAAGTTGATGCAGAGCTGCTCGAAGCTGTTGAACTACGGAGGAGGAAGAAGGGGAGGAAGAGACGTGTGAGAACAAAAATGCCCCCCCCCCACCAGGTTTGGTGAGACCACAGAGCCATCCGTGGTAGACATACCAGAGTGTAACTATGCCTACTGGGTGGTGCTTCTCTATGGAGCCACCTAATGGAGGAAGAAAGGAACTGCACCACAGCCAGCGCACCACAATTACTGGGAGAGGCTGCAGATGGAGTAGCCATGAACTGTCCCCCAACTGGTGTCCCCACCCCACTCCCTACAGCCCCTCCTGCTGGGTGTTCCCCCACCACAACCTGTGCTCCTTCCCTAATCCCCACAGCGCCCCCTGCTGGAGGGGGTCACTTACATCGAAGATCTCAAAGCCAGCAATGTCCAGCACCCCGATGAAATACTGGCGCGGCTGCTTCGTCTCCAGGGTGTTGTTGATCCTGGTCACCATCCAGTTGAACATCTTCTCATACACGGACTTGGCCAGGGCTCCTACGGCGTAAGCCACCTGGGGGTTACAGATGACCTGGTTACCTACTGCTCTGGGGATCTGGGAGGCTGAATATCACGGGGTTGGGCTCAGGACCACCTATTTCCCATGGCCCAGGCTCAATTCCAGTGAAAGAAAGAGTGGAAGAAAGAGTTGAAAATAAACATGAAACACCCAGGAAAGTAACACACAAAGTAAAAGAATAAAATAAAACTTCAGTAGACAGAGGGAAGCCATGGAGGAGAAGAAGGGAAAGAGAAGGAAATGAAAGAGAGAAGGAAAGAGTGAAAGGGAAAATAAGACACCATAAGAGTGGAGGAAAGGAGATGAGAAAAGGAGGAGGAGGTGGGGTCTCACCTGCTGCACGTTCTGCCCCTTGGTCACATATTCGTTCCCCACCTTGACCCGTGGGTGACACAGCCCCTTCAGCAGGTCGGCCGAGTTCAGCCCCATCAGGTAGGCGGATTTGTCAGCCTCTAGGAAAGCAAAGGAGACATTGTTCCTCTTCCATTCCCCGCAGTCCTAGGCATGACCAGCCCCGACCCAGCAGGGACCCTTATCGCCACCAGCGCTCACCTTCAGTGCCGTCGGGCTCGGCCTGCTCCTCACGCTGCTTCTGCTTGAACTTCATGTTCCCGAAGTGCATGATGGCGCCAGTCAGCTTGTACAGGGAGTTTTTCTCCTCCTGAGTGAAGCCCAAGATATCGAAGGCACTCTGTCGGGAGAGGAAGAAAACGTCACTGCTTCCAACTGAAGAAGACACACATTGGTTTCCTAGCCACTGGTCCCTCAAGAGTCTTCCAGTCTCCTGCTGCCCTGTTAGCCCCCAAAATATACTCACATCGGTGGCTAACAACTCGTCTGCATCATCGATGGAAGACACCGTGGTCTCTCCTTGGGAGATGAAAGCGTAGTCATAGGGGTTGTTGGTCACCAGCATCATGTCTGCAAAGGGAAGCTGATGGGTTACTTGATGTACAGGAAACCCTTCCCTATATGATGCTTCCTAGGGGGAAATCTACCCACCGCAACGAAAGAGGAGTCTACCCACCCCAACTCAACTCAACTGAACGAAAGAGGAGTCTACCCACCCCAACTCAACTGAACGAAAGAGGAGTCTACCCACCCCAACTCAACTGAACGAAAGAGGAGTCTACCCACCCCAACTCAACTCAGCTCAACAAAAGAGTGAAGATGTAACTCCACCAAACCCACTCAGCAAGGAAGGGTCAAGGACTTGAGGCTACTCAGTTTAACTCATCAACGCTTGAAGCCACTCAACCTAACATGGGTCAACTCATCCAGATTCAACAGGACTTGAGGACACAGCTAGACTGGAAGCTACTAAACTCAACCCAACAAGCCCAGAAGCTGTGGAACTCAACAAGAGTTGATGCCTCTTCTAAACATGCTAAGATGTGAGCCCTCTCAGCTCATTTCAAATCAACACGACATCCGGCGATTTCACTCTACTGGCAAGACTCAGTTTAAGGATTCTAGAGTTTATCGTCTCATTAAAACTGGAACAGACTCAGTGCAGGGGCACTGGAGGCCACGCCCATTGATTCAGGCTCAAGGGAACACCGATTTACACGTCACCTTAACAAGACTTGTGGTCACCCCACTCAACTCACGAAGATGCGAAGCCAGGCAACGAGACCAACTCAAGTAGACATGAAGACATTCAGTGGGGCAGGAGTTGAGATCATTCAACCCAACTTCTCTGGAGACCTCTCAAGTCAATGTGATCAAAAAGATGACACCACCTGAGTGCAATCTGCCTGGGTCACTGAAGATTCTCACCCAGAAGTTCTGGCTTCTTGTTGGACAGGATCTGGTAGTAGATGTGATAGCTCCTTTCCGCCTTGAGCTGGAAGATGACCCGGGATTTCTCCAGGAGATCTGAGGGAAAGTGGAACAGAGAGGGTGAGAGAGGCAAAGAACAATCATGAACCGTGAGGATGGAAGCAGAGAACATGGACATTTATCACACTCACAGGTCTCTATATCAGCTGAAGCCAACTTCCCCGTTGCCCCGAAATGGATCCGGATGAATTTACCCTAGAGGGAGAGGGATGGAGGGAGAACACCCAGAATTAGGGGGTAATGCAACAGGGATAAACCCTCAGACCTTTTCCACTGCTTGAGCCCCACAACCCCCGCACCCCATACACAGCCCTTCAGACCTCAAACCTCATAGACTTCACCCCAAATCTCCCACGTGACACAGCCCCACGAGCTCTTTCCCTCAAGAGCCCCCCATCACAGCCACTGCCCCCCAGCCCTCTCAGCCAAAGACACTTCCACCCTGCACGCAACCACACAGACCTCTCTCCTAGACTTAGAACCACACAACCTCTTTCCCCACAGCTCTCCGCACCATAATCTCCTCCCCAGACCTGCACATCCAAGACACAGACCCGTGGCTTTGTCTCCAGAGTTCCCACCCCAGGCACAGCCCCATATTCCTCCCCCAGGCGCCACTTCCACCCCAGCTGCAGGAGACTCACGAATCGGGACGAGTTGTCATTCCTGACGGTCTTGGCGTTGCCAAAGGCCTCCAGTGCGGGGTTGGCCTGGATGATTTGATCCTCCAGGGTCCCCTGAAGGGGGAACAAAGAGATGTGACTCTCACTCGGCAGGAGAACAGCGGGTGTATGAGCCGACAGGACACAGCATCGTACAGAGGAGTCAGTGCAGCCGGCAGAGACAGCCAGTCCCATCCATGTTGGGGAGATGAGGCCCCGAGGGGCCCCCGGAGCTGGGGCCTGGCCCCCTCCTTTGTGTCTCTCTCTCTCCCAGCCCAGACTCACTGCTTCCAACTCCCAGTTCCAATTCAAACCCCTCAGGCTCCACCTCCCCCTTTGTCTGCAACCCAGAGGTGTCACCTGGTCGCCTTGGTTACCCTCAGCAGGAGCCCCCCACCCTCTGTGAGACACACACCTATTCCCCACTCCACCACAATGGGCAGATGAATACAGGGAAGAGGACAGATAGATGAGAACAAAGATGTGGGGATGGAGATGGATGCAGACAGACACAAGAAAAAGGATGGACAGACCGGTACAAGGATGGACAGGTGGAAAGAAGGAAGGAATGCACTGGTATGGATGAACGAGAAGGTGTGTGCATTGTTATGGAGATTAGACAGACCGATGTGGATGGAGGGGTGTTTATGTGGATGGATGGATGGGTGGACACATAAATGGTTGTACATATGGATGGATGGATGGATGGGTGGGCTGTGTAGATGGTTGTGGAGCTGGATGGATGGACGGATGGACATGTAGATGGTTGTACAGATGGATGGATGGAAGGACAGATGGGTGGATGGATGGACATAGATGGTTGTACAATGGATGGACGGATGGACACATAGATGGTTGTACAGACGGATGGATGGATGGATGAATGGGATAGGTAGATGGCTGTACAGATGGATGGATGGACGGATGAACACATAGATGGTTGTACAGACGGATGGATGGATGGACGAATGGGATGGGTAGATGGTTGTACAGATGGATGGATGGATGGACACATAGATGGTTGTACAGACGGATGGATGGATGGACGAATGGGATGGGTAGATGGTTGTACAATGGATGGACGGATGGACACATAGATGGTTGTACAGACGGATGGATGGATGGACGAATGGGATGGGTAGATGGCTGTACAAGATGGATGGATGGATGGACACATAGATGGTTGTACAGACGGATGGATGGATGGACGAATGGGATGGGTAGATGGTTGTACAATGGATGGACGGATGGACACATAGATAGCTGTACAGACAGATGGATGAATGGACGAATGGGATGGGTAGATGGTTGTGCAGCTGGACAGATGGACGGGTAGATGGTGGTACAGATGGACGGATGGATGCACACAGGCGGTTTCAAGGCCGGGGATGGACCGACTGATGCCGGGCTGGATGGACAGACAAGGGGACAGGTCTCTGGATACCAGCGCAGATGGCCGGTTCTGCCAGCCACATGGAGACGCACCTTGCTCTTGTCTACTTGTTCCTTCTTGCTGCGGTCGCCGATGGCCGCAATGACTGCGAAATACTGAATGACCCGCTTGGTGTTCACTGTCTTCCCCGCCCCGGATTCTCCGCTGGAGGCAGGAGGGGAGAGAGTCAAACATGCCACCTCCCGCCTGGGTCCCACCCGCCCCCAGAGCCGGAGAAGCGGGAGGATGTGCAGAATTCGGGCGTCTGGACTTCAGAGACGGGGTGGAGTTAAGAATTTGCTGGGGCAGGGAGGTTAAAACTTTAGTGGGTGGGGCTAAAACTTGATGGGTCGGTGCTGCAATACAGGAAGGGTTAAGACTTTGGGGTGGCTGTTTAGTGTTTTGGGGTACAGTGATTTTGTGAGGGGCCATGGTGGGGAGAGGACAGGAGAGGAAGCAATGCGGAGGGGATGACACTCACGTAATGAGGATGGACTGGTTCTCCCGATCTGGGAAGAAGGGGAGGAGAAAAAGGCATGAGGTGGAAAGAAGCCAGGTAGCTCCGTCTTGCCCACCCCACAGTCCTCCCACCCCAGATCAGAGTGGACTTCCATAACCCATCAGCATGTGCTGGAGAGCAGAGCAGGAAAGGATGTAGCTGGGTAGGAGTGCAGGTTAGGGCGTATGCTTTGGGGTATAGTCAGGGATCCAGGTTGGGGTGCAGTTAAGGTTAAAGTTCTGCTTAGGAGTATAGTTAAGGGTACAGTTAAGGTTGTGATTAGAACTGGGGGTATAGTTAAGGTTATAGTTAAGGATAAGGTTATGGTTACGGTAGGATTAGGGTGATATTTATTTTTATGGATAAAGTTATGGTTATGGGTATAGTTAGGGATATAGTTAAAGTTCTAGTTAGGGGTTAGGAATATAATTAAGGTTATGGCTAGGAGCATAGTGAGTATTAAGGCTATAATTATGGTTGGGGATAAGGTTATGATTATGGGCAGGAGTATACAAAGGAGTATAGTTTTGTAGTTAAGGTCATGGTTATGGCTAGGTTTATAAAAAGTGGTGTAGTTATTAGTTAAGGTTAAGGTTATGGCTGGGGGTATAATTAAGGTTCAGATTATGGCTATGGGTGTCGTTAAGGTTATGGTGATGGCTAGGGGTATAGTTAAGGTTAAGGTTATGGCTGGGGTATAGTTAAGGTTAAGGGCAGATCCCTACCTGTCAGCATGTTCTGGTAGGCATTGTCGGAGATGGAGAAGATGTGGGGTGGGGCCTCACTTCTCTTCTTGCCCCTGTAGGCGGCCACCACCTCCGCGTTATAGACGGGCAGCCACTTGTAGGGATTGACCGTCACGCAGAACAGCCCCGAGTAGGTCTGGAGAGGCAGGAACAGGAAGGGAAAAGTATGGGGAGAGGGAAGATAACAGAGATGTCCCCCCACCCCCAGTGATCCAGGAAAAGAAAGAAGTGACACCGTCCAGCCTCCGTCTAGGAGAGAGAATGCCACCCAGGCCCAGTTCAGAAGGGGAAGCAGCCCTCAGCAGCACAGAACGATGCTGGCGTTCACGGTCTAGAAGCAGAGCTCTTCCAGAGCTGCGCCCCCCCACCTCTAGAACTGACATGGAGGTGCTGAGCTGACCTGTTTCCTGAGCCCGGATCGATGATCGTGACTGAGCTTCCATTCTAGAACCTCTCTAAATCAGTACGCGGCGAGAGACCCCAACGTGCCACTGCCCCCGTCTGGAAGGTGGACTGTAAAGTGGTTCTACCCCCAGCACAGAGCCAGGGATTGGGAAGGGCTCTAAACTCTCCCGATATAGAACGTCTGGCTCCAGAACAGCTCCACTGCCGCCGGTTCTAGAGCTTCCAGAAACACTGGCTCCAGAACAGCTCCATTGCCTCAAGATCTAGAGCTCCCAGAAATAATGGTTCCAGAAGGTCTCTATCTCCCTCGGCTCTAGAGCTCCCAGAAATACCACAGGCCTGACACAGGACCAGTGGCCCCACAAGGGGTCCCTCCCCCACCTGGGGAAGAAAGGGAAGGGAAGCACTCAGAGCCCGTCAGCCCCCTCACTTCCGCAACTCACGTAGATCATCCAGGCGGCGTATCGCTCCTTGAGGTTGTAGAGCACGGCCGGCTCGTGCAGGAAGGTCAGCATGGCCATGTCCTCGATCTTGTCGAACTTGGGCGGGTTCTGCTGCATGATCTGGTCCTCCTTCACCGTCATCGTCTGCGGGAACACAGAGTTATGGCTTCAGGAACCCCCCTGCTCCACGTCTTCTCCACCTCCAACAACACCTGCCAGAACATGCTGACAGCTAGGGATTTAATCCTACCCTTAATGGTGCCCGCTAACCATTAAAATAACCTTAACTACACCCACAGCCATGACCTTAACCTTAACTGTATCTCCTACTCATACCAATAACCTTAATTACACCCACAGTCACAGCCTTAACCTTAACTCTGCCGCCTACTCATACCAATAACCTTAATTACACCCACAGCCATAACCTTAACCTTAACTCTGCCGCCTACTCATACCAAAAACCTTAGTTACACCCACAGCCATAACCTTAACCTTAACTCTACCTCCTACTCATACCAATAACCTTAATTACACCCACAGCCATAACCTTAACCTTAACTGTATCTCCTACTCATACCAATAACCTTAATTACACCCACAGTCACAGCCTTAACCTTAACTCTGCCGCCTACTCATACCAAAAACCTTAGTTACACCCACAGCCATAACCTTAACCTTAACTCTACCTCCTACTCATACCAATAACCTTAATTACACCCACAGCCATAACCTTAACCTTAATGCTGCCTCCTACTCATACCAAAAACCTTAGTTACACCCACAGCCATAACCTTAACCTTAATTCTACCTTCTACTCATACCAATAACCTTAATTACATCCACAGTCACAGCCTTAACCTTAACTCTACCTCCTACTCAAACCAATAACCTTAATTACACCCACAGTCATGACCTTAACCTTAACTCTGCCTCCTAGTCAAACCAATAATCTTAATTACACCCATAACCTTAACTGTACCCCCAGCCATAACCACCGCCCCCGAACACGGAGCTTAATGAGGTGGGGACCAAGCTCAAAGAGGGCCAGGGAGGGGAGTCTGGAGTGGTGGTGGAAGAGTTTGAGGAGCGTGTGGATGGGGGCTGCGGGGTTGAAGGCACCAGTAGGGGGTACTCTGGTGGGGGGCAGGCAGGGGGAGTCACCCCGCCACCGCACCTGACCATGCTCAGTCTCTGCGGTGATTTTGCCACCCTCCCGGGACAGGACTTTGGCCTTGACGAACTCCTCCTTGGTGTCAGGCACGAAGATATCCTTCTTCATGTCGAAGGGCCGCGTCTGCGCCTCGATCCGCTGCTTCTCCGACTGGCGCAGGTAGGGGGCGGCCGTCCCGAACTCGGCCATCTCCACCTCCGACATGGCGGGCGCTGGGCAGCGGAGACAGGGGGTGAGCGCCCCACGCCCCTCCAGCGGCTACCTGGGGTGCAGCCCCCTCGTGCTGAGGGGTCCTTGTGCACCCAGCCCCACGCCCCACCCCAGAGCCAGCCGCATCTCTGTGCCAGAGGAGGGGTCCCCGTGTTCCCAGCCCCACCACAGAGCCAGCTGCATCTCTGTGCCAGAGGAGGGGTCCCCGTGTTCCCAGCCCCACCCCAGAGCCAGCCGCATCTCTGTGCCAGAGGAGTCCCCTTGTACCCAGCACCACCCCAGAGCCAGCTGCATCTCTGTGCCAGAGGGGTCCCCGTGTTCCCAGCCCCACCCCAGAGCCAGCCGCATCTCTGTGCCAGAGGGGTCCCTGTGTTCCCAGCCCCACCCCAGAGCCAGCCGCATCTCTGTGCCAGAGGGGTCCCCGTGTTCCCAGCCCCACCCCAGAGCCAGACGCAACTCTGTGCCAGAGGAGGGGTCCCCGTGTTCCCAGCCCCACCCCAGAGCCAGCCGCATCTCTGTGCCAGAGGGGTCCCCGTGTACCCAGCACCACCCCAGAGCCAGCCGCATGTCTGTGCCAGAGGAGGGGTCCCTGTGTTCCCAGCACCACCCCAGAGCCAGCCGCATGTCTGTGCCAGAGGAGGGGTCCCAGTGTACCCAGTCCCCCACGCCCCCAACCCAGAGCCAGCCACATCGCCAACGTACTTTATCTTTTGCTCTAGCGATCCTACGAGAGAGGAAGGCGGTGGGTCAGGCTGGCTGCCGTGGGGCTGGAGTCCTGTGGGGCAGAGGGAGCAGGGTCAGAGGGGCCCAGCTGCGTACCCCACTGTGAGAACTCTCCCTCCGCAGGTCCTGCACCCCACCAGCAGGGGACGGAGACAGCCCCCCCCCCCCACGCCTCCCGGCAATCTCTCCCCACACATCCCCCTCTGCCCAGCCACCCCCCGCTTCCCCCACGGAGCCCCCTAACGCTGCTTGTCCCCTTCCGCCCTTCTCCCTCCTCGCCCCGTGCTCCCTATCCTCACGGCCACCCCACATCCCCCTGCCCCGACCCCATACAACCCCCCCGGTTCCATGTCCCCACGAGAGCCCTGCCCCATAACTCCTCACAGCCCCCTGCCCCACAGCTCCCAGCCCCACCAGAGCCCTGCCCATAACTCCTCACAGCCCCCTGCCCCACAGCTCCCAGCCCCACCAGAGCCCTGCCCCCCAACCCCCAGGCCCCAGGGCTGCGTACCTCACGCCGACAGGGCTGGGGGTATGGAGGGGCGGCCGAGGAGGGGTCCCAGCTATATAGCCCCCGCCCCGCCCTGGCCAACCCCCCCCATTGTGCGCCCTGCCCCCACCCGGAACAATTGGGAGCTCTCGTCATTGTTCTGGCACGATGAAGAATGGGAACAGGTTCGGGGTGGGGGAGGGGGAGCCCGAAATACCCCCAGGCCGAGAGCTTCGCGTGCCAGTGCCGGGGGGCGCGGACACGGGGACAACGCGTGGGGCTGCCCCTGCCCGGGCCTGACCCCCAGCCCCCAATCCCGTCCCCTGCCCCACGGCCCTGCCGGTACCTCTCACTCCTGCCCTTATGTCCCCTGCCCCCCAGCCCTGCCAGTACCCCCACTCCCACCCCACGGCCCCTGCCCCCAGCCCTGCCAGTACCCCCCACTCCCGCCCCACGGCCCCTGCCCCCAGCCCTGCCAGTACCCCCCACTCCCGCCCCACGGCCCCTGCCCCCAGCCCTGCCAGTACCCCCCACTCCCACCCCACGGCCCCTGCCCCCCAGCCCTGCCAGTACCCCCCACTCCCGCCCCACGGCCCCTGCCCCCAGCCCTGCCAGTACCCCCCACTCCCGCCCCACGGCCCCTGCCCCCAGCCCTGCCAGTACCCCCCACTCCCACCCCACAGCCCCTGCCCCCAGCCCCACGGTGCCCCCACTCCCGCATCACAGCCCCTGCCCCTCACAGGAGCATAGGGTTCTGTACAGCAGCTGGGGGGGGGGACGGGGGGGGGTACAGTGAGGCACCTTGGTTCATCCTGCATCAGCATGGGGGGATATTATGGGATGGTAACGGCAAGCTCAAGTTTCCATGGAAACAGGTCTCTTTAGAGATCGCCTTTGTGCAGGGGCCGGGAGCCAGGACTCCTGGGTTCTCCCCGGCTCTGGGGGGGCAGTGGGGGCTGGTGGTTAGAGCAGGGGCCGGGAGCCAGGACTCCTGGGTTCTCCCCGGCTCTGGGGGGGCAGTGGGGGCTGGTGGTTAGAGCAGGGGGCCAGGAGCCAGGACTCCTGGGTTCGCCCCGGCTCTGGGGGGGCAGTGGGGGCTGGTGGTTAGAGCGGGGGGCCGGGAGCCAGGACTCCTGGGTTCTCCCTGGCTCTAGGGGGGCAGTGGGGGCTGGTGGTTAGAGCAGGGGGCTGGGAGCCAGGAGTCCTGGGTTCTCCCCGGCTCTGGGGGACCAGTGGGGGCTGGTGGTTAGAGCGGGGGGGCCGGGAGCCAGGACTCCTGGGTTATCCCTGGGTCTGGGGGGGCAGTGGGGGCTGGTGGTTAGAGCAGGGGGCTGGGAGCCAGGACTCCTGGGTTCTCCCCGGCTCTGGGGGACCAGTGGGGGCTGGTGGTTAGAGCAGGGGGGCCGGGAGCCAGGACTCCTGGGTTCTCCCCGGCTCTAGGGGGGCAGTGGGGGCTGGTGGTTAGAGCGGGGGGGCCGGGAGCCAGGACTCCTGGGTTCTCCCCAGCTCTGGGGGACCAGTGGGGGCTGGTGGTTAGAGCGGGGGGGCCGGGAGCCAGGACTCCTGGGTTCTCCCCGGCTCTGGTGGGCAGTGGGGGCTGGTGGTTAGAGCGGGGGGGCCGGGAGCCAGGACTCCTGGGTTCCATCCCCACTGCCGGGCCCCCAGCGCGGCTCAGACAACAAGAGACAGGTGGCCGTGGGGGGGGCAGAGCTGGTGGCAGGTGTCTGGCTGGAATGCCGGACGCGTGGCTGTGGGCACGGGGCGGGGGGGCTGTGCTGAGTGCCAGGAGTTCCCAGGGGTTAACCCTATGCCCACCAGAGCCCCCCCCCGATCTGTCCCCCCATCCCAGGCCTCAGCTGGGGACACAGACCAAAGCCCGGCACTGGTCTCCCCCCAGCTCATGGGAATCTTAGCCTCCCAGGCCCCCCGGCCGGCCCCCTCCTGCCCCGACACTCAATCCCTGCCTAACAAAGGGGGACACACAATAGCAAGGAGGACGCAGGGTCACCTTGCCCAGATCCTGGCCTTATATAGGCCTGGCCGTATTAATAGTCACCAGTGCCAAAAATAGAACCCAGGAGTCCGGCTCCCGGCCCCTGCTCTAACCACCAGCCCCCACTGCCCACCAGAGCCGGGGAGAACCCAGGAGTCCTGGCTCCCGGCCCCTGCTCTAACCACCAGCCCCCACTGCCCACCCCAGAGCCGGGGAGAACCCAGGAGTCCTGGCTCCCGGCCCCCCTGCTCTAACCACCAGCCCCCCACTGCCCTCCAGCGCCAGGGAGAACCCAGGAGTCCTGGCTCCCGGCCCCCTGCTCGAACCACCAGCCCCCACTGTCCTCCCAGAGCCGGGGAGAACCCAGGAGTCCTGGCTCCCGGCCCCCTGCTCTAACCACCAGCCCCCACTGCCCTCCCAGAGCCGGGGAGAACCCAGGAGTCCTGGCTCCCGGCCCCCCTGCTCTAACCACCAGCCCCCACTGCCCTCCAGCGCCAGGGAGAACCCAGGAGTCCTGGCTCCCGGCCCCCCTGCTCTAACCACCAGCCCCCACTGCCCTCCCAGAGCCGGGGAGAACCCAGGAGTCCTGGCTCCCGGCCCCCTGCTCGAACCACCAGCCCCCACTGCCCTCCCAGAGCCGGGGAGAACCCAGGAGTCCTGGCTCCCGGCCCCCTGCTCTAACCACCAGCCCCCACTGCCCTCCCAGAGCCGGGGAGAACCCAGGAGTCCTGGCTCCCGGCCCCCTGCTCTAACCACCAGCCCCCACTGCCCTCCCAGAGCCGGGGAGAACCCAGGAGTCCTGGCTCCCGGCCCCCCTGCTCTAACCACCAGCCCCCACTGCCCTCCAGCGCCAGGGAGAACCCAGGAGTCCTGGCTCCCGGCCCCCCTGCTCTAACCACCAGCCCCCACTGCCCTCCCAGAGCCGGGGAGAACCCAGGAGTCCTGGCTCCCAGCCCCCTGCTCGAACCACCAGCCCCCACTGCCCTCCCAGAGCCGGGGAGAACCCAGGAGTCCTGGCTCCCGGCCCCTGCTCTAACCACCAGCCCCCACTGCACTCCCAGAGCGCGGGGAGAACCCAGGAGTCCTGGCTCCCGGCCCTGCTCTAACCACCAGCCCCCACTGCCCTCCCAGAGCCGAGGAGAACCAGGAGTCCTGGCTCCCAGCCCCTGCTCTAACCACCAGCCCCTACTGCCCCCCCAGACCCAGGGATAACCCAGGAGTCCTGGCTCCCAGCCCCCTGCTCTAACCACCAGCCCCTACTGCCCCCCCAGACCCAGGGATAACCCAGGAGTCCTGGCTCCCCAGCCCCCTGCTCTAACCACCAGCCCCCACTGCCCTCCCAGAGCCGGGGAGAACCCAGGAGTCCTGGCTCCCGGCCCTGCTCTAACCACCAGCCCCCACTGCCCTCCCAGAGCCGGGGAGAACCCAGGAGTCCTGGCTCCCGGCCCTGCTCTAACCACCAACCCCCACTGCCCACCCAGAGCCACAGAGAACCCAGGAGTCCTGGCTCCCGGCCCTGCTCTAACCACCAACCCCCACTGCCCTCCCAGAGCCACAGAGAACCCAGGAGTCCTGGCTCCCAAGCCCCTGCTCTAACCACTAACCCCCCCCCCACTAAGCGGACCTGCTGGCTCTCACAGCTATGCGCAGGTGGTCCAGGCTGGAGGCGGCGGGAGCTAGGCAGGTGAAGGGCAGGAGGGAAGCCCTGCCTGGCAGCCGGCCGGCCCTGGCACCCCTGCCCCACGGCTCCGGCCAGGTGAGGGATCTCCCAGGAATGGGCGGCAGACAATGGGAATTCCTCGCCCCGCGGAATGTGCCTGGCCATTGTTCCAGCCCAGCCAGAGAATCCAGGGGGCAGCCGGCCAGGGCCACCCGCAGAGCCGGGGGGACAGAGAGCCAAGCGCGGTGGGTCAGGAAGGAGGGGCAGCGGCAGGGCTGGGGGGCGGGACCCAGGGCTTGGGGGGCAGAGGCTGGGGGTGAAGATGGAGGGACACGGCAGGGCTGGGGGGCAGAGGCCGGGGTGGAGGCTGTGGGTGGCCCTGGCCGGCTGCCCCCTGGATTCTCTGGCTGGGCTGGAACAATGGCCAGGCACATTCCCGCGGGGCGAGGAATTCCCATTGTCCGCCGCCCATTCCTGGGAGATCCCTCACCTGGCCGGAGCCGTGGGGCAGGGGTGCCAGGGCCGGCCGGCTGCCAGGCAGGGCTGCCCTGCCCCCTTGGCCCACCGGAGCTCCCCATAGTTCCTTCCGCGGGCGGCTCAACCCCCTGGGTGCTCACCAGCTGAGGGCCGAGCCCGCGAAGCCCACGAGACGTGACCAGGAGCCCAGGAGAAAAGCCGTTCGGCTCCGTCTGTCGGCCCAGCTGGAGGGGTACCCGGTGCCTTCAGCCGGGCGGACGTCCCGGTGGAGGCGGCGCCGGGGTCACAGTGTCCATCGGGGCAGCCCCCTTGGGCGAGCGCCTCTCGGGCAGCGGGTGGGTGGATGTGGCCTCCGTTGGGGAGCCCTGGGTCCTTCTGGTCTCCGGACGTTCCCCGACCTTCTCCTCACCCCTCGTCCCACCAGGCTGGGCTCCAGCACCGTTCTCCTTGAGGGCTGCCTCGTCCCCCTCGAGCCTCAGCACCGAGGATCCGCGCCGTGCCGGTGGCCGCCCTGGTCCCTCCTGAGAACATCTGGTGAAGGTCCTCGTCCTTCCCGCAGCGGTGGGACGGAGGCCTCTGGGTTGCCATCAACGAGTCGGCCAAGCCGGACGGGGAGCAGGTTCCTTCAGCCGGGCGGACGTCCCGGTGGAGGCGGCGCCGGGGTCAAAGTGTCCATCGGGGCAGCCCCCTTGGGCGAGCGCCTCTCGGGCAGCGGGTGGGTGGATGTGGCCTCCGTTGGGGAGCTCTGGGTCCTTCTGGTCTCCGGACGTTCCCCGACCTTCTCCTCACCCCTCGTCCCACCAGGCTGGGCTCCAGCACCGTTCTCCTTGAGGGCTGCCTCGTCCCCCTCGAGCCTCAGCACCGAGGATCCGCGCCGTGCCGGTGGCCGCCCTGGTCCCTCCTGAGAACATCTGGTGAAGGTCCTCGTCCTTCCCGCAGCGGTGGGACGGAGGCCTCTGGGTCGCCATCAACGAGTCGGCCAAGCCGGACGGGGAGCAGGTTCCTTCAGCCGGGCGGACGTCCCGGTGGAGGTGGCGCCGAAGCCAAAGGCCGGCCGGGCGCCTGCAGCTTGTCTTCGGGGGTCCGTCAGCCGCGACGCCAGACGGCAACCGAGAGCGCCGGTGGCTTTGGTCGGAAAGGAAAACCCACCTCCCCAGAGCCACACCGGTTCCTCCAGGCCCAAACCAGATCTCCGACCCCACCCAGCACGCCGGGCCGGTCCTGAATTCACCGCCCGAGGAGAGAACGAGCTCGCGTGCCGGCGGGGTCCCCCATCTCTTCAGCCTCTGGCGTCCGGGCTCCGTTCCTACCAGAGACGCTGCTGGAGCGAGGGCGCAGGCGGAGGGACCTTCGTCCTCAAGCTCCCCGGGCAGCCCGAGGGAGACAGGCCTCTCCCGGCGCCGCGGTGGCGGCACTCCCGGGCACGGAGGTTGAGGCGGTGCCGCCGTTCTGCCGGGCAGCGTCGAAGGCACCGCGCCAGGTGGGGGGCGGGCGGGGTCCAGGCCGGAAGGCGACGGGAGGGTGGGGGCACCCCCGGGCGAGGACTTCGCACCGCCCGAGGGGCTGCCTGGCGGGCCGGGCGGCGGCTGAGACGCAGCCGTTCGGGGCGCCCCTCGCTCGGGGGTTCAGGCTAGTTGCGAGCAGGACACTGATTTCCCCCGGCAGCTGTGGGTCAGGGGTCAACACGGAGGGGGGCACAGAACCCAAAGGTGGGGCTGGAAAGAGGCTGCTTTAACCACTAGGCAACGCTCACCCGCCCCTCCCTGGGGGCACAGATCCCAAGGGGGTCCCAAACCCAGGCGGGGGGGGGGTCGAAGTTGGGACCTCCTGCTCCCAGGCAGGACTGCCAGACACCCCACAATGTGTGGGACAGCCCAGATCCCCCCAGCCCCAGACTCCGCCCCCCAGCCCGGATTTGCCCCACAAGCCCTGACGGACATTTCTGGGTAAATATGAGACATAAGAATATGCCCCCCAGATCTGCCGGGTTTGCTGGGGCGGGGGGTTGGGAGGAGCCAGGACTCCTGGGTTCTCTGCGGGGTGGGGGAGTGGCTGGGGGGGAGCCAGGACTCCTGGGTTCTCTGCGGGGGGGGGTGAGTGGCAGGGGAGGGGGAGCCAGGACTCCTGGGTTCTCGGGGGGGGGGGGGGTGAGTGGCAGGGGGGGACCAGGACTCCTGGGTTCTCTGAGGGCGGGGGGGTGAGTGGCTGGGGGGGAGCCAGGACTCCTGGGTTCTCTGGGGGGGGGGGGTGAGTGGCAGGGGGGGAGCCAGGACTCCTGGGTTCTCTGCGGGGGGGGGGTGAGTGGCCGGGGGGGAGCCAGGACTCCTGGGTTCTCTGCAGGAGGGGGGGTGAGTGGCTGGGGGGGGAGCCAGGACTCCTGGGTTCTCTGTGGGGGGGGGGTGAGTGGCAGGGGGGGAGCCAGGACTCCTGGGTTCTCTGCGGGGGGAGGTGAGTGGTGTGGGGGGACCAGGACTCCTGGGTTCTCTGCGGGGGGGGGTGAGTGGCAGGGGGGGAGCCAGAACTCCTGGGTTCTCTGCGGGGGGGGGGGGTGAGTGGCGGGGGGGGGGAGCCAGGACTCCTGGGTTCTCGGGGGGGGGGGGGTGGTGAGTGGCGGGGGGGGGACCAGGACTCCTGGGTTCTCTGCATAGGGGGAGTACCTGTGGGGGGAGCCAGGACTCCTGGGTTCTCTGCGGGGGGGGGTGAGTGGCGGGGGGGGGGCCAGGACTCCTGGGTTCTCTGCGGGGGGGGGGTGAGTGGCGGGGGGGGGACCAGGACTCCTGGGTTCTCTGGCGGGGGGGTGAGTGGCCGGGGGGGGGGGGGGCCAGGACTCCTGGGTTCTCTGCGGGGGGGGGGTGAGTGGCGGGGGGGGAGCCAGGACTCCTGGGTTCTCTGCGGGGGGGGTGAGTGGCCGGGGGGGGGGGGGCCAGGACTCCTGGGTTCTCTGCAGGGGGGGGGTGAGTGGCGGGGGGGGGGGAGCCAGGACTCCTGGGTTCTCGGGGGGGGGGTGGTGAGTGGCGGGGGGGGGACCAGGACTCCTGGGTTCTCTGCGGGGGGGGGTGAGTGGCCGGGGGGGGGCAGGACTCCTGGGTTCTCTGCGGGGGGGGGGTGAGTGGCCGGGGGGGAGCCAGGACTCCTGGGTTCTCTGCAGGAGGGGGGGTGAGTGGGCTGGGGGGGGGAGCCAGGACTCCTGGGTTCTCTGTGGGGGGAGGGGGTGAGTGGCAGGGGGGGAGCCAGGACTCCTGGGTTCTCTGCGGGGGGGGAGTACCTGTGGGGGGAGCCAGGACTCCTGGGTTCTCTGAGGGGGGGGGGTGAGTGGCGGGGGGGGGGGCCAGGACTCCTGGGTTCTCTGCGGGGGGGGAGTACCTGTGGGGGGGACCAGGACTCCTGGGTTCTCTGAGGGGGGGGGGTGAGTGGCGGGGGGGGGGGGGCAGGACTCCTGGGTTCTCTGCGGGGGGGGGTGAGTGGCGGGGGGGGGACCAGGACTCCTGGGTTCTCTGCGGGGGGGGTAGCGGGGGGGTCCAGGACTCTGGGGGGTGGGGAGGGAGAGACAACAAAGCGCCCCCCCCCGCCCCCCGTAAGCTTCTCTGTCAATTCCCATCAGCCCACCCCTCGCAGCCGCTGATTGGGCCGTTATTTGCCCCCCCCATCCCGCAGCTGATTGGCTGAGTTGGGAGCCGAGGCGGGTGCGGAGCTCTGATTGGCTGGTTCCCACCGCACCGTCCACCCGCTGAGGCCGCGAGGGAGGGGGACCAGCCCCGTCTCTGATGGCCGCGGCCGCTCGAGCGAGGCGGAAGCGCGGCGCTGATTGGCCGAGGGGCAGCGGGGCGGAAGCGGCGGCGCCACGTGTCTGCCCAGGCGGCGGGATGGACGCCGCGGAGCCTCGGCTGCGGGTCAGGGGGGCGGAGCCCGGACGCCTGGGTCCTCCCGGGGGGATGTGGGGGGGCTGGAGCTCGGACGCCTGGGTCCTCCCGGGGGGATGTGGGGGGGCTGGAGCTCGGACGCCTGGGTCCCCCCGGGGGGGATGTGGGGGGGGCTGGAGCTCGGACGCCTGGGTCCCCCCGGGGGGGATGGGGGGGGCTGGAGCTCGGACGCCTGGGTCCTCCGGGGGGATGGGGGCGGCGGAGCCCGGACGCCTGGGTCCCCCCGGGGGGATGTGTGGGGGCTGGAGCTCGGACGCCTGGGGTCCCCCCGGGGGGATGGGGGGGGTTGGAGCTCGGACGCCTGGGTCCCCCGGGGGGATGTGGGGGGGCTGGAGCTCGGACGCCTGGGTTCCCCCCGGGGGGATGGGGGGGGCTGGAGCTCGGACGCCTGGGTCCCCCCGGATGATTTGTTGGGGGGGGGGGAGCCCGGACGCCTGGGTCCCCCCGGGAGATTTCGGGATGGGGGGTCAGAACCCGGACGCCTGGGTGCCCCCGGGGGATAGGGGAGGCCGGCTGGCAGAGGACGGGTGTTGAGCCCGGACGCCTGGGTTCCCTGGCCGGGGGGCGGGGCCCGCCTCGGATTGACATTTCTCCTACCCCCCCCCCCCCCCCCCGAAGGAGCAGGTGGTGTCTGACCTGCCCTCCGCGCTGGCCCTGCTGCGGTCACTCCAGGAGCAGGTGAGACGCCGACCCCCCCCCCCCCCGCCCCCGGCTCGGGGACGTGCCCGCCCCCCACTCACCCCCCTCTGACCCCCAGGTGGTCGCAGTCACGGCCCACGTGCGGGAGCTGCTGCAGAGGGTCCGGGCCAGCGCCTTCCCCACGGAGAAGGTGAGACGGGGGGCGGAGCCCCGGGGGTCCCCCCCCCGAACCGATGGGCCCAGCCCCAGGGATCCCCCGGGGTCCCCCCCCCGAACCGATGGGCCCAGCCCCAGGGATCCCCCGGGGTGTCTCCCCCCCAAAACCGATGGGCCCAGCCCCAGGGATCCCCCGGGGTGTCTCCCCCCCAAACCGATGGGCCCAGCCCCAGGGATCCCCCGGGGTGTCTCCCCCCCAGCACCCTGGGCCCAGCCCCAGAGCCCCCTGGGATCCCCCCAGCCCCAGAGCCCCGCCCGGGATCTCCCCTGTCTCTCCCTGGGGGTCCCCCATCTGCGCCCCCTGACGCCTGCCGCCCCCAGGGGCTGAGCTTCCTGGAGCTGAAGGCCCAGTTGCTGCTGTTCTACCTGCTGGACTTGGCCCAGGTGCTGCTGCGGAGGAGCTGGGGCCGGACGCTGGTGGCCCAGCCGGCCCTGCTGCGCCTGGTGGAGATCCGCACGGTGCGGGGACGGGGCCTGGGGCTGCTCATGGGGTGATTGTGGAGTGTCCCCAGGACTTGTGGGGCCAGGAGCCAGGACTCCTGGGTTCTCCACGGCTCTGGGAGGGCAGTGGGGGCTGGTGGTTAGAGCAGGGCCGGGAGCCAGGACTCCTGGGTTCTCCACGGCTCTGGGAGGGCAGTGGGGGCTGGTGGTTAGAGCGGGGGGCCGGGAGCCAGGACTCCTGGGTTTTCCCCGGCTCTGGGAGGGCAGTGGGCGCTAGTGGTTAGAGTGGGGGGGGCCGGGAGCCAGGACTCCTGGGTTCTCCCCGGCTCTGGGAGGGCAGTGGGGGCTAGTGGTTAGAGCGGGGGGGGCCGGGAGCCAGGACTCCTGGGTTCTCCCCGGCTCTGGGGGGGCTGGGGGTTAGAGCAGGGGCTGGGAGCCAGGACTCCTGGGGGGTGGGGTGGCTCCTAGGGGGGCAGGCTCTGTCCCCTCTGACTCCCTGCCCCCCAGGTGCTGGAGAAGATGCGGCCCATCGAGCAGAAGCTGCGGTACCAGCTGGACAAGCTGGCGAAGGCGGCCGTGACGGGCGCTGTGGGTGAGTCGTGGGCCTTGGGGTGTGGGGGGCACGGGGGGGGCCAGGCCCCCCACTGACCCCCCCCCCCGGTCATTCTCATTGCAGGGGGATGACAATCCGCTTCGATTCAAGCCGGCCCCCGGGAACCTGATGAGCAAGGTGAGGGGGGCGGGGCAGGACTCCGGGGTTCTCCCCCAGGCCCCTGGGTGGGGGGCGGGGCTGGCCTGTGATTGACAGGCTGCGTTGTCTCTGGAAGCTGAGTGACTCGGGCGAGGAAGAGGAGGGAGACGCCGAAGGCAGAACTGTGGGGAAGACGCCACCGGCCAAGGGGGGGCCCCGGAAATACATCCCACCTCGGCTGGTCCCAGTGCATTATGGTAAGTGCTGGCTGCCTGGACTCCCGTGCCCCCCCCCCCCCAGAGGTGGGCGCAGATTGGCCCCAGTGGGGGAGGGGTCCCCGCGTCCCCCCCCCCCCCGGTGACAGCTGCCCCCCACAGACGAGACGGAGGCCGAGCGGGAGAGGAAAGCCCTGGAGCAGGCCCAGAAGCGAGCGCTGAGCAGCTCCGTCATCCGGGAGCTGAAGGAGCAGTTCTCAGACGCCCCTGAGGAGATCCGCGAGGGCCGCTACCTGCACCCCACCAGGCAGAGCCGCGAGGAGGAGCACAGGTGTGGGGCCGGGAGCCAGGACTCCTGGGTTCTCCCCGGCTCTGGGAGGGCAGTGGGGGGCTGGTGGTTAGAGCAGGGCTGGGAGCCAGGACTCCTGGGTTCTCCCCGGCTCTGGGAGGGCAGTGGGGCCGGGAGCCAGGACTCCTGGGTTCTCCCCGGTGCTGGGGGGGACAGGGGGGGGCTGGTGAGGGCGGGAGCGAGGCCCGGGCAGTGGAGTGCAGTGGTGAGAGCCGTTGCATTCCCACAGGCAGCACTATGAGGAAGCCATGCTGGTGCGGCTGAACGTGAGCCGGCGGGAGAAGGCCCAGAGGCGCCGGGCGGCTGAGCTGGGGGCCCAGCTTCACTCCCTGACCCACTTTGGTGACATCAGCGCCTTGACCGGGGTGGCCCCTGCTGCAGAGGTGAGGCGGCGCAGTGTGCCGGCCAGAGAGGGGGACTGAGCGGCGCAGTGTGCTGGCCAGAGAGGGGGACTGAGCGGCGCAGTGTGCCGGCCAGGGGAGCAGAGGGTGGCCCAGTGTGCTGGCCAGAGAGGGGGACTGAGCGGCGCAGTGTGCCGGCCAGGGGAGCAGAGGGTGGCACAGTGTGCCGGCCAGAGAGGGGGACTGAGCGGCGCAGTGTGCCGGCCAGGGGAGCAGAGGGTGGCACAGTGTGCCAGCTGGGGTTGGGAGCACCTGTGTAATTGTCCCCTCCTGTGCCAGGGCCTGAGTCCCCCCAAGAAGAGGAGGAAGAAGATAAGTGCAAAGAGGGGCAGGAGGAAGGGTGAGTGAAAGTCGTTGTGTGTCACCCCCCCCGCTCCAAAACCCAGCTGCAGGGAGTTCCGCTTAGCAGCCAGCTGGGTGCCTGGTCCCCAGGGCCAGGATGCCTGGGTTCCCTCTGGGCTGTGGGGGAGGGGGCAGCCCCAGATGCCTGGGTCCCCTCTGGGCTCGGGGTGGGACGCCTGGGTTTTCTCACCCCCTCACCCCCATTCTGAGCTGTTTCACACGGGCTGCTTCTTCCTGTTCCAGGTTTCCGCAAGAGGCGGTAGCCCCCGCCCGCCCCCTCCAGCAGCCGGAGAGCGCCTCCTGACCCCCCCCACGCAACCCCCCCGTGGCCGTGGAGTGACTCCTGACCCCCCCCACCCCCGCCTCTCTCCTACGGTCTGAATATTGCTGGAGAATAAAGCTCAGCTCAGCTCAGCTCTGGCTCTCCGGCTTGCGGGGGGTGTGCTCTGCTGTGCTGGGGGATCCCTTAGCCCTGGCGTAGACCAGGGCCTCCTATGTACGGGGACGGCCGCAGGCTGGCTCCCTGGCCCTGCCCCCCAGGCTGCTCTCGGGGGGGGGGGGGGGCGCCTCGGGCCTCAGTGCCCCCCTCTGACTGTAGGTGTGGGGGTGGAAGTCTCCCTGGCTGGTATCCCCCACCCCTGGTGTTCACAGGGGTGGGGGGCAGGGAGGGTCATACCCCCTCGAGACCCTGGCCCTTGGCCGCCATGTCTCAGCCACGGCTGCTGGCTTCGAGCTGTGGCCTGGTGCTGGGGGGGTCCCCAACCCGGCAAGTCTCAGCCAATGGCCAAGGGCTCTCCAGCATGGCCTGGGTGGGGCAGGGGCAGAGAAGGGGGGACCCCGACCCGGCAGGTCTCATCCAGTGGCTGGGGGCTCTCCAGCATGGCCTGGCTGGGGGGGGCAGAGAAGGGGGGGCCCCCTCCTGGGAGGTCTCAGCCAGTGGCTGGGGGCTCTCCAGCAGGGCCTGGCAGAGGAAGGGGGCCCCAACCCAGCCCATCTCAGCCAGTGGCCAGGGGCTCTCCAGTTTGGCCTGGCTGGGGAAGGGGGGCAGAGAAAGGGGGACCCCGACTGGGCCCATCTCAGCCAGTGGCTGGGGGCGCTCCAGCGTGGCCTGGCGGCAGGTCTCAGCCAGGCGCTGGGGGCTGGCCTGGCGCTAGGGTGGGGGGGGCCGAGCCCTGGGGGGCTCCAGCCAGCACCCCCGCCCGCAGCAGGGCCTGGTAGTGGCTGGGCCGATGGCGCTGCAGGTAGACGCTCATTTTGCCTGGCACGTGCGTGGCCCCGTCGAGCCCTGGAGGGGGGAGAGAACCACATTAGCTTGGGCAGGGGGAGGGGGGGCGCCCCTGCTGGGGGTGGGGGCCAGCCTGGGGCTATGCCCGGCCACTCACCCAGCGCCTCCCTCAGCTGCATCACCGCTTGGCGGGCGGCCGGCACAGCCCCGGGTCTGCCACCACCGCCTCCACCTCGGCCACGGCGTAGCCAAAATCTGCCCGGTCCAGGTCCACGCGCAGGGCCCCCAGGCGGTAGCTGCGGCGGTGGGTCACGAAGCTGGCAAACTCCTGCACCAGCCCAGCCACCGCGCCCGGCACCTCCTCCCAGCCGGGCGCCGGAGCCACGCCCAGCACCTGGCACAGCCGGCCCACGATGGCGCCTGGGCTCGTCAGCTCCTCGTAGGTGGTGGCCCTGGCCCGGGGGGGTGGGAACATGGCACCCAGCATGTGGCTGGCGGCTCCGGCGCCCCCTGCTGGCGGCTCCCGGGCAAGGCTGGCGGCTTGGGCGTGTGGCTCTGGGGGGCACTTGAGCTCCCAGCCGGCACCCTGGCGGAGCCGCAGCCAGTGGTCGGCCAGCGTGAGGCGCAGGTCGGGGCTGTCGTAGTAGCGGTCACGGAAAGAGGAGCTCCCGGCCGGCTCCGCCCCCAGTGCTGCCAACTGGGCCTCAGTGCCCGGCCCGGCCACGAACTTTGCCTCCACCTCAATGGCGCCTGCCGGCATCGCCGCCTCTGTGGGGCGAGGGGTAGAGATTCACCAACGTGCCCCTGGTATGCACCTGCCGGGCCTCCTGCCCCATGGCGCTCCCCCAGCCACCCCTGGATCCTGTCCACGGCGCCCCCCCCCCCCCCCCCCGCCCCAGCCAGCCCATGCTCCTGCCCCACGGTGCCCCCCCACAGCCAGCCCATGCTCCTGCCCCACGGTGCCCCTCCCCAGCCAGCCCTGGCTCCTGCCCCACGGTGCCCCCCCCCCCCCCCAAGCCAGCCCTGGCTCCTGCCCCACGGTGCCCCCCCCCCCCCAAGCCAGCCCTGGCTCCTGCCCCACGGTGCCCCCCCCCCCAAGCCAGCCCTGGCTCCTGCCCCACGGCGCCCCCGCCCCCCAGCCAGCCCTGGCTCCTGCCCCACGGTGCCCCCGCCCCCAGCCAGCCCTGGCTCCTGCCTCACAGTGCTCCCCCAAGCCAGCCCTGGCTCCTGCCCCACGGCGCCCCCGTCCCCCAGCCAGCCCTGCTCCCTGGCTTCTGCTCACCGCACCCACAAGGCCCCCAGACCTGATCTCGCTTTGCTCCCTGCAGGATCTGACCGCCGGCGCTGCGGTGGGCGGGGTCAGGGGCGGGGCCTTGAGCCTTAATTGACGTGAGTCGCGCGAGAGTCTGAGAAGGGCATTGTGGGAGCTGTAGTTGCAGTGAGAGCAGGGCATTGTGGGAGCTGCAGGACCAGAGGGAGCAGGGCATTGTGGGAGCTGTAGTTGCAGTGGGAGCAGGGCCTTGTGGGAGCGGCAGTGCCAGAGGGAGCAGGGCCTTGTGGGAGCGGCAGTGCCAGAGGGAGCAGGGCCTTGTGGGAGCTGTAGTTGCAGTGGGAGCAGGGCCTTGTGGGAGCTGTAGTTGCAGTGGGAGCAGGGCCTTGTGGGAGCTGTAGTTCCAGAGGAAGCAGGGCCTTGTGGGAGCTGTAGTTGCAGTGGGAGCAGGGCCTTGTGGGAGCTGCAGTGTTAGAGGGAGCAGGGCCTTGTGGGAGCTGTAGTTCCAGAGGAAGCAGGGCCTTGTGGGAGCTGTAGTTCCAGAGGAAGCAGGGCCTTGTGGGAGCTGTAGTTGCAGTGGGAGCAGGGCCTTGTGGGAGCTGTAGTTCCAGAGGGAGCAGGGCCTTGTGGGAGCTGTAGTTGCAGTGGGAGCAGGGCATTGTGGGAGCTGCAGTGTTAGAGGGAGCAGGGCATTGTGGGAGCTGTAGTTCCAGAGGGAGCAGGGCCTTGTGGGAGCTGTAGTTCCAGAGGGAGCAGGGCATTGTGGGAGCTGCAGTTCTACAGGACAGACTCTCCCCCTTTCCCCGCCCCCGTGGGCTCTGCCTGTCTGGCTGCATTGCTCCCAGTTGCTATGGTGACAGGAAGCTGCAATTAGGAGGTGGGAGGGGGTCTGTAATGAGGAATGACAGTTAACCCCTGGTGGAGCGGAAGCAGTGGGGGCTGGTGGTTACAGCAGGGGCTGGGAGCCAGGACTCCTGGGTTCTCACCTCTGCTCTGGCTGAGGGGTGGGGGCTAATGGTTAGAGCAGGGTGGGCTCTGAGGCAGGACTCCTGGGTTCTCTAAGGGCTGGTGGTTAGAGCAGGGGAGGCCGGGAGCCAGGACTCCTGGGTTCTCCCCTGGCTCTGGGAGGGCAGTGGGGACTAGTGGTTAGAGCGAGGGGGGCCGGGAGCCAGGACTCCTGGGTTCTCCCCTGGCTCTGGGAGGGCAGTGGGGACTAGTGGTTAGAGCGAGGGGGGCCAGGAGCCAGGACTCCTGGGTTCTCCCCGGCTGTGGGGGGGGGCAGGGGGGGCTGGTGGTTAGAGCAGGGCCGGGAGCCAGGACTCCTGGGTTCTCCCCTGGCTCTGGGAGGGCAGTGGGGACTAGTGGTTAGAGCGAGGGGGGCCAGGAGCCAGGACTCCTGGGTTCTCCCCGGCTCTGGAGCCCTGGGGTCCGGCGGTGACATGGTGGGGGGAGGCAGGGAAAGGGTGGGGGAGATGTGGTCTAGTTATGTGGCAGTGGAGAGGTGGGGGTGGGGGTTCCAGAGGGCAGAAGCAGGGAGGGGGACAGAGACCCTGTCAGTCTCCCACTCTCCCCAGCTGTCACCCCAAGGCTGGCTGGAGTGGGGGGTGCCCCGACCTGGGCTGGGCTGGGCTGGGAGCAGAGCGCCCTGGGCAAGGCCCTGAGCAGCCCCCTGCCTCAGTTTCCCCCCAGGTAAGAGGAATAGAACACCCCCACCCCCCTCGCAAGGGGAACACGTTGGGGTGTGGCTGGACGAGGGGGCCTGGAGCAGGCTGGGGGATGGTTCCCTTGGGGGGGTGGCTGGGGGGCAGATCTCCCCCAGGGTCGCGGGCTGCGGGGTGGGGGACCTCCAGGGGAAGCTCTCTGGTGGCCTGGAGAAATGTGCAGGGGTGTCGCTGTCTGGGGGGTTGTGGGGGGACCCCCAGGGGGGTGCTGATGTCTGGAGGCGGGGGGGCCCCCAGGGGCGCAGTGGGGCTGGGGGGGCTAAGCTGACGGGGGGGCTGGGGGGTTGAGCCGGGGGGCTGAGAGGGAGGGCGGGGGCGGGTGGTGCTCGGGGCTGGGGGGATTCAGCAGGCGGCGGGGGGGTGGGACGGGCGCCGCTGGGGGCCAGGGAGCTGAGCGGGGAGGGGACGGGGGCGCTCAGCCGGAGAGAGTTCGGGGGGCGGGGGTCCGAGCTGGAGGTGGGGAACGGGGGGCGGCGTTCGGGCCGGGGTCTTAGCTGGGGGGCGGGGGGCCGATCTGGGGGTAGGGGGCGGGCGCTCAGCCGGGAGGGGCGGGGGCTGGCGGCTCGGGGACGGGGGTCTCAGCCGGCGGGGGGCCGAGCTGGGGGTAGTGGGCGGTGCCGGGGGCTCAGTCGGTGGGGGCGGGCGGGGCCGGGGCCGGGGGGGCTCAGCCAGCGGGGGGGGGGCGGGCGGCGCTGTGGTTGGGGGGGGCTCAGCCGGCGGGGGGCTGAGCAGGGGATAGGGCCGGGCGGGGGGTGAGGCGGAGGCCGGGGGTGGCTGAGCCGGCGGGGGAGGGGCTGAGCTGGCGGGGGGCTCAGGCGGGGGTAGGGGCGGGGGCCGGGGCTGGGTCGGGTCGAGGGGGGGATCGGGGCGGGGTAGCCGAGGCGGGGGCCGGGAGGGGCTGAGTCGGCGGGGGGGACTCAGGCGGGGGTGGGGCGGGGGCCGAGCCGGGGGTCTGGGGGGAGCCGCGCCGGCGGGGTGGCCGAGCCGGGGGGGGGGGAGCTCAGGAAGGGGTAGGGGTCGGGGGGGGGGCTCGGGGGGGGGCGCGCCGGCGGGGGGGGGGGGGGCTCAGGCGGCGGCGCCGGGCGGGGGGCGGGGGACTACACTTCCCATGATGCTCCGGCGCACCTGCCGCCCCCCCCACCCCCCGCCGGTGCGGGAGCGACGCGCCCATTGTGCGGAGCGGAGCGGAGAGGCGCTGCGGAGCGGGGTGCGCGGCCGATCGATGGGGAAGCCCCGGCGGCGCCGGCATCGATCCGCGGGCCGGGCCTGAGCGGGGCGGGGCGGAGCGGAGCGGAGCGGCCCCCGGCCGAGCCCCACCGCCGCGAGTGAGTGCGGGAGCCGCCGGCAGCGCCGGGCGCCCTGCGGCTGCGGGAGCCGGGGGGCGGTGGGGGGGCAGAGGTCAGGAGGGGGAGGGGGCCAGAGACTGGGGGGGGGTGGGGGGCAGGAGACAGGGGCAGAGGACAGGAGGGGACAGAGGGGGAGGGGCAGATGACAGGAGGGGGCAGGAGACGGGGGGGAGGGGCAGAGGACAGGAGATGGGGGGCAGAGGACGGGAGGGGGCAGGAGATGGGGCAGAGGGGGAGGGGCAGAGGACAGGAGGGGGCAGGAGACAGGGGGCAGAGGGGGAGGGGCAGAGGACAGGAGGGGGCAGGAGACGGGGCAGGGGGGAGGGGCAGAGGACAGGAGGGGGCAGGAGACGGGGCAGGGGGGAGGGGCAGAGGACAGGAGGGGCAGGAGACAGGAGGGGGCAGAGAGACGGGGCAGAGGGGGAGGGGCAGAGGACAGGAGGGGGCAGGAGATGGGGCAGAGGACAGGAGGGGGCAGGAGAGGGGGCAGAGGGGGAGGGGCAGAGGACAGGAGGGGGCAGGAGATGGGGCAGAGGGGGAGGGGCAGAGGACAGGAGAGGGGCAGAGGGGGAGGGGCAGAGGACAGGAGGGGGCAGGAGAGGGGCAGAGGGGGGGGGCAGAGGACAGGAGGGGCAGAAGATGGGGCAGGGGGGAGGGGCAGAGGACAGGAGGGGCAGAAGATGGGGCAGGGGGGAGGGGCAGAGGACAGGAGGGGGCAGAGGGGGAGGGGCAGAGGACGGGAGGGGGCAGAGACAGGAGTGGGCAGGAGATGGGGCAGAGGGGGAGGGGCAGAGGAGGGGGCAGAGACAGGAGTGGGCAGGAGAGGGGGCAGAGGGGGAGGGGCAGAGGACAGGAGATGGGGCAGAGGGGGAGGGGCAGAGGACAGGAGGGGGCAGGAGAGGGGCAGAGGGGGAGGGGCAGAGGACAGGAGGGGGCAGGGGAGGGGGCAGAGGGGGAGGGGCAGAGGACAGGAGGGCTGAGGCAGGAGACGGCTGCTGAGCTGGGCTGTGGGGGATGGGTGGGGTACAGGGGTGGCGGAGGGGAAGGGGGCGGCAGCCAGAGGGGCGTGGCGGGGCGGGGCGGGGCCGGGCCGGGCCGGGCCGGGGCCGGCAGCGGGGAAGGGGGGAGCAGCCGGGGGGAGCCAGGCCCGGGAGGAGCAGAGTAAGGGGGCCGGGGGCGCCTGCCGGAGCGGAGGGCACGGAGGCCGCTGGTATTTGTGGCCGGGCGACAGCTCCCTGCCCCGACTCATCGATTTGCCATCGATTTCCCGTCCGTCTCCCCCGCCTGGCGCTCCCGGGACTCCCCCTCCCGGGGCAGTGCGGGGGCTTTGAACCACGCCACCTGCGCCTCCTGCTCCGCCCCCAGCCCCACGCAACCCTGGGGGGGGCGTCGTTTGCCGCCGCCCTGTTTGCAGTGGGAAGGAGGCATGCAAACACACCTACCGCACATCACGGCAACAGGACACAACACACACACACACAACACGGTGAGGGAGGCGGATGCCGCACGCAACCACACACCAACAAGAGAGACCCACAACGAAGCTCACTGCCCCCGCCCAGTCCCGCGGGGTTCATAGAGAACACACACCCAAGCGACACCAGACACAAAACCACACCATTGCAAAACACAATCGACAACCCTCAGCCCCCCCCCAAACAGAACACAACGGCTGTCCAGCAATCAGCTGCACAAGGGTAGGATTGCAACACAAACACACCCTGTCCCCACACTGCACACCGCACAAGAGGAGCCCGC
Source organism: Carettochelys insculpta (assembly GCF_033958435.1). NCBI lineage: Eukaryota > Metazoa > Chordata > Testudines > Carettochelyidae > Carettochelys > Carettochelys insculpta. The sequence goes on from NC_134168.1 coordinate 4,512,419, forward strand.
AACGCACAACCCTTCGGTGAACTACAAAGTCAGCCGAGTAACACAACCCCTCTGTGATGACACAACCAGCAAACACACACACCCATTCCCGCCCGTAGTAACACAACCCACACCGGCACCACATGACTCTTTCTTCACCATGCATGCAATAGGCTACAACAGCCGGATACAACTCTGCAATGCCCAGGAACACAACACAACACAACAGCCACAAACAACACCCACCCACCACTCAGCAATGTACACGTGACCACTGACAGCCGGGGGCACACAGCCGTTGTGGGTTTACTCTCACAAAGTCACATGCGGCATCCACAGGAAAGCACAACCGACCTCCGCACCCCGGCACACCCCCGCAAGGCAACACACAAGCCACTCGCAGCAGCAAAATGGACCGATTTGCACACGACATTTCACTCGACTCCACAACACACACAACCTCCTCCCCGCAAAAAGCTGGGTTGCAAAAACCCAACCCCCTAAGCTACACAACCTCAGTATGCACACAGAGCTCCCTCCACAACCCTTTTGTGTCACGCCCCACACATCCCCCAGAGCAGCCAAGTAACACACCCACAACACAAACGTGGTGGTCACACGTGCAGCTGGGCCATGGGGGACACGCATGGTTGATACACACAACGCACAACTGGCGGGACCAATATGAACACAATGTACACAACACACAGTGTCTGTACACCACACAACACATCAACACAACACACACAACACACACATGCATGATTGACACTTGCGATGCAGCAACACAATACACCTGAGGTTGACACACCTAACGGTTCTGCATAACACGCACTCAGTGGACCCACACGACACACAGGCATGGTTAACACACCACATGGATCTACACAACACACACGAGGGACTGATGCAGCCCATGGACAATCGACACACGAAGGAGTTACACAACCCACACCCGATGGAGCTACACAAAACACAGCTGACACCCTCCTGGAAGTACACAACACCCTGAGAATTCACAAGCCCCGCCCAGCCCACCCGGACACCCAACCACAAGCCAGTCGTGCAATATAGCCCCGCCCTGCCCTGGCCCATCAAATAGGGAAAGGAAATTTACATATGCAGATGAGGGGGAGGAGCCACATACCAATCCCACAAGTGTTTGACTTCCCCCTCGCGCAGCCTTGCTCCCTCCGCCCGCCCCTCGCACGGCCTCGCTCCCTCCTCCCGCCCCTCGCACGGCCTCGTTCCTCCCACCCCTCGCACCGTCTCTCTCCCTCCTCCCGCCCCTCGCACCGTCTCGCTCCCTCCTCCCGCCCCTCGCACAGCCTCGTTCCTCCCACCCCTCGCACGGCCTCGCTCCCTCCTCCCGCCCCTCGCACGGCCTCCCTCCCTCCTCCCGCCCCTCGCACGGCCTCGCTCCCTCCTCCCGCCCCTCGCACGGCCTCGTTCCTCCCACCCCTCGCACCGTCTCTCTCCCTCCTCCCGCCCCTCGCACCGTCTCGCTCCCTCCGCCCGCCCCTCGCACGGCCTCGCTCCCTCCTCCCGCCCCTCGCACAGCCTCGTTCCTCCCACCCCTCGCACGGCCTCGCTCCCTCCTCCTGCCCCTCGCACGGCCTCCCTCCCTCCTCCCGCCCCTCGCACGGCCTCGCTCCCTCCTCCCGCCCCTCGCACGGCCTCGTTCCTCCCACCCCTCGCACGGCCTCGCTCCCTCCGCCCGCCCCTCGCACGGCCTCGCTCCCTCCTCCTGCCCCTCGCACCGTCTCGCTCCCTCCTCCTGCCCCTCGCACGGCCTCGTTCCTCCCACCCCTCGCACCGTCTCTCTCCCTCCTCCCGCCCCTCACACCGCCTCGTTCCTCCCACCCCTCGCACGGCCTCGCTCCCTCCTCCTGCCCCTCGCACGGCCTCGCTCCCTCCTCCCGCCCCTCGCACGGCCTCGCTCCCTCCTCCCGCCCCTCGCACGGCCTCGCTCCCTCCTCCTGCCCCTCGCACCGTCTCGCTCCCTCCTCCTGCCCCTCGCATGGCCTCGTTCCTCCCACCCCTCGCACCGTCTCTCTCCCTCCTCCCACCCCTCGCACGGCCTCGCTCCCTCCTCCTGCCCCTTGCACTGTCTCGCTCCCTCCTCCCGCCCCTCGCACGGCCTTGCTCCCTCCTCCCGCCCCTCGCACCGTCTCTCTCCCTCCTCCCGCCCCTCGCACGGCCTTGCTCCCTTTGTGTGACTGACAAGAAGAGAGACAAGTTCGGGCTCCCTATTGAAGTGGTTTCCATCCCCCAGACCCTCCTTTGGGGGGGGGCAGCCTGTCCCCCCACCCCAGGGAACTGAGCAGGGGGAGATGGGGAGCGGGGCAGAGGGGGCTGCGTGGGGCAGAGCGAGGTGCCCTGTGGGAGTGAATTCCTGACCCACGAGCCCCCCTCCCCCGTCTTTCCTTCCACCCCTCAGTCCAGCCAGCTGCCCCCAGAGCGAGGGGGGGGCTCCGTCCGTCCGTCCGTCACCCGCACTCTTTGCAGCCGGGGGGGGATCCCCCGCTTGGCCTCGGCCCCCTGAGCCGGCTGGTCTCCGAGTTCACGTCCAGGAGCCCCCCACTTCTCCGAGCCGCTCCCAGCTCCATTTGCAATGGAAACTTCCCCGGCTGGGGGGCGGGGGGGGGGTGATTTGCAATGTAAATGATCCAGAGACGCTTCCCAGCATGCACTGCTCTGGGCCACTTTCCCCTCCCCCGTTGTCCCCGACTGGTGCTGCAATTGTAGCTGGCCAATGCCCCATAAAAGGGACAGGCCCTGCCCCATTCCCTGCCCCACAGCCAGTCCTGCCGTGGGCCGGGGGGAGCCGGCGCCCCTAGAGCGGACAAGCCCTGCCCCATTCCCTGCCCCACAGCCAGTCCTGCCCTGGGCTGGGGGGAGCCAGTGTCCCTAGAACGGACAAGCCCTGCCCCATTCCCTGCCCCACAGCCAGCCAGTCCTGCTGTGGGCTGGGGGGAGCCGGCGCCCCTAGAGGAGACAGGCCCTGCCCCATTCCCTGCCCTACAGCCAGTCCTGCCGTGGGCCGGGGGGAGCCGGCGCCCCTAGAGCGGACAAGCCCTGCCCCATTCCCTGCCCCACAACCAGTCCTGCCCTGGGCTGGGGGGAGCCGGCGCCCCTAGAGGAGACAGGCCCTGCCCCATTCCCTGCCCCACAGCCAGCCAGTCCTGCCATGGGCTGGGGGGAGCCGGCACCCCCAGAGGGGCCAGGCCCCGCCCTATTCCCTGCCCCACAGCCAGCCAGTCCTGCCCTGGGCTGGGGGGAGCCAGCGTCCCTAGAGGGGCCAGGCCCTGCCCCACAACCAGCCAGTCCTGCCCTGGGCCGGGGGGCTGGGGCTGGATCTTGGGGGCTGTGGTTCTCCTGGTTCCTCTTCGGGGTCTTTGCCCCTCCGCTGTTAGGGGGCTGGGGATACACCTGGCCGCCCCCAGGGTAGCCGGGCGCTCGGTCTCTCTCACGCTTGCCCTTCCCCTCTGCTGTCCTGTCCCCGCCAGGGCCTCAGCTCCGGCGCTGAGATGAGCCGTCCACGCTCCTCCGGCCTCCACCGCCATGGAACCTCCCTCTAAGTTTGCTTCCTTCTCCCGCTGCTGCCCCCCGGCTCACGGGCAGGATGCCAGGGCTGCGGCCCGCCCCCCTCAGGACCCCTCCGCCCCTCCAGCCACCAAAGAACCCTCCCTGCCGGACCCCTCCGCCGAGACCATGAGGCCCCGACCCGACTCCCGGCCAGAGGCAGGTCCTCCCGGTCCCCTCGCGGCCACCGTCTGCGCCCCGGCGTGCCAGGCAGGCCGCGGTCCCGGCGCCCCCAGCCTGGGGCTCCTCCATCCTCCTGGCCCCCGGGGAGACGCCAGCGAGGACGACGATGAAGATGATGGAGAAGAGGACGATGAAGATGGCGGCCACACGGCCAACCTGGTCTTCTTCCCCAACGGCTCAGCCTATCTCCTCGGCGGCGGCCACGTTCTTTTACCAAAGGGCTCTCCCGGCGCCAAGGCAACCCTGCCGGTGTCCACCCTCCACGTCCAAGATGGGGGTCCCCACCAAGGCTTTACGTCTACTGACCAAATGTCCCAGAATACCTCAGCGCCGGGCGAGCAGCCTCCCTCCGGCGCCTTCCGCAGCTATCGACTAGCCAGGGCCTCCGCTCCCACCCCCTCTGCCAAAAACTTGCCCACCGAACCCAAAGATGCCGCCACCGACGGGGAGGGGGAAGCCAAAGCCGGCCAAGAGGAAGAACCATCGTGGCCGCCCTGGCTGTGCTTGGTCTGTTGTCTCTCCTTCCGACACGGCCGTTCCTTGGCCTCCCATGCCCTCTCGGCTCATGGGGTGCAGCTTAGTCCCAGGGAGCGCCGCACCCTCTCCCGAGGGGTCCCCGCCGTGCTCCAGGGTGCCGTCCTCAGCTTCCTAGAACCAAATAACCCCACCAGCAGGGTGGGCCTCAGCGCCGGAATGTGTAGCGGATGGGTGAATGTAACGAAGGAGGAGCGAAGTCCCCGAGAAGGATGCAAGCCACCCAATGCCAAAGATTCAAGGACCGGCGGCGTGGACTGGGCCAATGGGGGAGAAGAGGAGGAGGAGCCAGAGGAGGAGACGACTGAAGGCAGGAGGGAAGAAGGGGATGGGTTGAGGCGTCTACTGGACCAAAGCTCACATGGCCAAAGCCCCTCGAGAGGGGCCGGTATCCCGGATGAACTACCACCAGGGAAGGACAACACCGAGGTCAACGTTGGGTTGGCCAACACCAAGTCCAATGACAAGTCTAATGTTGGGTTGGCCAACGTGGACGTCACCCATGAGTCCAACGTTGGGTTGGCCAACGCGGACGTCAACAATGAGTCCAATGCCGGGTTGGCCAACAGTGGGGTTGGCCCCCATGCTGGAGGGGTCCCTATTGGCTTTGGGGATGATTACACAGCCGTGGCTTATCCTGGGCTTAGCCTCTCGGGCCACATGTCCCTGCTGCATTCCCGCAACTCCTGCAAGACCCTCAAGTGCCCCAAATGCAACTGGCACTACAAATACCAGCAGACCTTAGATGTCCACATGCGGGAGAAACATCCGGAGAGCAACAGCCACTGCAGCTACTGCAACGCCGGAGGCCCGCACCCACGCCTTGCCCGGGGTGAGAGCTACAACTGTGGCTACAAGCCGTACCGCTGCGAGGCTTGCAACTACTCCACCACCACCAAGGGCAACCTCAGCATCCACATGCAGTCGGACAAGCACCTTGCCAACCTTCAGGGTTTCCAGGCTAACACGGGCAGCGGGGCCCAGCCTGTGCCGCCGGCCGCCCCCGCAGTCCCAGCCCCGGTGGCTCCTGAGGAGAAGGAGACCAAGAGTAAGATCTCCTGGCAGTGCAAAGTCTGCAGCTATGAGACCAGCATCTCCCGCAACCTCCGTATCCACATGACGTCGGAAAAGCACATGCAGAACGTGCTTCTCCTCCACCGAGGGCTGCCGTTGGCCTTGCCTGGGCTCCTGGGGCAGCCGGGGGGCAGCAGTGGGGGGAAGCAGCCACCGCCGCAGCAGCAGACTGAGCTCTTCCAGTTCTATGGGGTGCAGCCTTTGGGCCACCCCCACAGCCACCATCACGCAGGAGTCACCAGCACCAGCCCTGGGCTGCGGGTGGAGAAGGCCCCGGAACCAGCTCAGATGCTACTCAGTGGCTTCCAGCCACTGGGTCCTGCTGGGAGGAAGGGGGCAGTTTTAGCACCAGGTACGGGCAGCATCCTTTTGCCCCACACCATGTCTTCCCATCTCCCACCGTCTCCACCATTAACTGGTTCCCCACACTGTGCCCCTGCTCCCCACAGTCCTTCATTTTGGGTGGGTTGGCCATGCGTGAGGTCCATTTGGGGTTGGCCAACAAGGGAGTCAGCGCTGGGCTGGCCAAGGGTGGGGTCCAGCTTTGGGATGACTTGTTCACTCACTCCCATGTCTCTCATTCCTCCCAGTGTCCACCCCATCAGTGCCCCTCCAGGTCCCCTTCCAAACCCACCTGGGAAAGTCCCACCCCTTCCTGCTGGTTCCGTCCCACCTTCCCCCTTCCTGATAACATGCCCGTTGGTGGGGCAGGGGAGAAAGGCCTTTTCAGGTCACTATTAACAGATTTCATCTTTTCTCTCTTGCTCATCTTCTCTGTGTTTCCTTCTTTCCTTCCTTCTTTCCTTCCCCATCACATCATCTTCCTTCCTTCCGTCCTTCCTTCCTTCCCCCATTACGTCACCTTCCTTCCTTCCTTCCCCATCACATCATCTTCCTTCCTTCCGTCCTTCCTTCCTTCCCCCATTACGTCACCTTCCTTCCTTCCTTCCCCATCACATCATCTTCCTTCCTTCCGTCCTTCCTTCCTTCCCCCATTACGTCACCTTCCTTCCTTCCTTCCTTCCTTCCTTCCCCATCACATCATCTTCCTTCCTTCCGTCCTTCCTTCCTTCCCCCATTACGTCACCTTCCTTCCTTCCTTCCTTCCTTCCTTCCCCCATTACGTCACCTTCCTTCCTTCCTTCCTTCTTTCCTTCCTTCCCCCATTACGTCACCTTCCTTCCTTCCTTCCTTCTTTCCTTCCTTCCCCCATTACGTCACCTTCCTTCCTTCCTTCCTTCTTTCCTTCCTTCCCCCATTACATCACCTTCCTTCCTTCCTTCCTTCCTTCCTTCCTTCCCCCATTACGTCACCTTCCTTCCTTCCTTCCTTCCCCATCACATCATCTTCCTTCCTTCCGTCCTTCCTTCCTTCCCCCATTACGTCACCTTCCTTCCTTCCTTCCTTCCTTCCCCATCACATCATCTTCCTTCCTTCCGTCCTTCCTTCCTTCCCCCATTACGTCACCTTCCTTCCTTCCTTCCTTCTTTCCTTCCTTCCCCCATTACGTCACCTTCCTTCCTTCCTTCCTTCTTTCCTTCCTTCCCCCATTACGTCACCTTCCTTCCTTCCTTCCTTCTTTCCTTCCTTCCCCCATTACATCACCTTCCTTCCTTCCTTCCTTCCTTCCTTCCCCCATTACGTCACCTTCCTTCCTTCCTTCCTTCCCCATCACATCATCTTCCTTCCTTCCGTCCTTCCTTCCTTCCCCCATTACGTCACCTTCCTTCCTTCCTTCCTTCCTTCCTTCCTTCCCCCATTACGTCACCTTCCTTCCTTCCTTCCTTCTTTCCTTCCTTCCCCCATTACGTCACCTTCCTTCCTTCCTTCCTTCTTTCCTTCCTTCCCCCATTACGTCACCTTCCTTCCTTCCTTCCTTCCCCCATTACGTCACCTTCCTTCCTTCCTTCCTTCCTTCCCCATCACGTCATCTTCCTTCCTTCCGTCCTTCCTTCCTTCCCCCATTACGTCACCTTCCTTCCTTCCTTCCCCATCACATCATCTTCCTTCCTTCCGTCCTTCCTTCCTTCCCCCATTACGTCACCTTCCTTCCTTCTTTCCTTCCTTCCCCATCACATCATCTTCCTTCCTTCCGTCCTTCCTTCCTTCCCCCATTACGTCACCTTCCTTCCTTCCGTCCTTCCTTCCTTCCCCCATTACGTCACCTTCCTTCCTTCCTTCCCCATCACATCATCTTCCTTCCTTCCGTCCTTCCTTCCTTCCCCCATTATGTCACCCTCCTTCCTTCCTTCCTTCCTTCCTTCCCCATCACATCATCTTCCTTCCTTCCGTCCTTCCTTCCTTCCCCCATTACGTCACCTTCCTTCCTTCCTTCCCCATCACATCATCTTCCTTCCTTCCTTCCCCCATTACGTCACCTTCCTTCCTTCCTTCCCCATCACATCATCTTCCTTCCTTCCGTCCTTCCTTCCTTCCCCCATTACGTCACCTTCCTTCCTTCCTTCCCCCATTACGTCACCTTCCTTCCTTCCTTCCCCATCACATCATCTTCCTTCCTTCCGTCCTTCCTTCCTTCCCCCATTATGTCACCTTCCTTCCTTCCTTCCTTCCTTCCTTCCCCATCACATCATCTTCCTTCCTTCCGTCCTTCCTTCCTTCCCCCATTACGTCACCTTCCTTCCTTCCTTCCCCATCACATCATCTTCCTTCCTTCCTTCCCCCATTACGTCACCTTCCTTCCGTCCTTCCCCCATCACATCATCTTCCTTCCTTCCGTCCTTCCGTCCTTCCCCCATTACGTCACCTTCCTTCCTTCCTTCCTTCCTTCCCCATCACATCATCTTCCTTCCTTCCGTCCTTCCTTCCTTCCCCCATTACGTCACCTTCCTTCCTTCCTTCCCCATCACATCATCTTCCTTCCTTCCGTCCTTCCTTCCTTCCCCCATTACGTCACCTTCCTTCCTTTCTTCCCCATCACATCATCTTCCTTCCTTCCGTCCTTCCTTCCTTCCCCCATTACGTCACCTTCCTTCCTTCTTTCCTTCCTTCCCCATCACATCATCTTCCTTCCTTCCGTCCTTCCTTCCTTCCCCCATTACGTCACCTTCCTTCCTTCCGTCCTTCCTTCCTTCCCCCATTACGTCACCTTCCTTCCGTCCTTCCCCCATCACATCATCTTCCTTCCTTCCGTCCTTCCTTCCTTCCCCCATTATGTCACCTTCCTTCCTTCCTTCCTTCCTTCCTTCCCCATCACATCATCTTCCTTCCTTCCTTCCCCCATTACGTCACCTTCCTTCCTTCCTTCCTTCCCCATCACATCATCTTCCTTCCTTCCGTCCTTCCTTCCTTCCCCCATTACGTCACCTTCCTTCCTTCCTTCCCCATCACATCATCTTCCTTCCTTCCGTCCTTCCTTCCTTCCCCCATTACGTCACCTTCCTTCCTTCCTTCCTTCCTTCCCCATCACGTCACCTTCCTTCCTTCCTTCCTTCCCCATCACATCACCTTCCTTCCTTCCACGTTATTTTGTTCTCTCCTTTTCTCTCTCTCCTTCTGCGTTTCTTTCTCCTCCCTTCTTCGTCTCTCATCCCTCCTTTTCGCCCCCCCCGGTCGATTCCTTCTCTCCTCCTTTTCTCCTTCCCGCTTTCCGCCCGGCCTGGTGTCTTCCTCCGTCCGGCCGTATCCCGTCCTGTTTCGCGGGTGGCTGCTCCTGCCCGGCCGGTTCCTTCCTCCGCCGCTTCTCGTTGCTCCGGCCGGGCAGTGGCGTCGGCGGGACGTCCCCCCTCGCCGCCGGCAGCCGCCTCCCCTCCTGCGGCCGCGCCGGGGCGGCTCTTCGGCTGCCTGGTGTGCCAGCGCTTCGGCACGGACAGCGTGGAGGACCTGCTGCGCCATTGCACGGCCCCCCGCCGGCTGCCCGAGGCCGAGTGGAAGGAGGTGGCCGGGGACCTGCACCGCTGCCGGCTTTGCGCCTACAGCACCCAGCTGAAAGCCAACTTCCAGCTGCACCTCAAGACGGACAAACACGCCCACAAGTACCAGCTGGCCGCCCACCTGCGCGAAGGGGGCGGGGCCTCGCCCGCCTCCGCCGCCGCCCCCCCGGGCGCAGAGCCGCCCCCCCTCCACCTGCGCTGCAACCTCTGCGGGTACGAGACCAGCAGCCCGGAGAAGATGCGGCTGCACGTGCGGGGGGCGGGGCACGAGGAGGGCGAGCGCAGCTACAAGGTGAGGGGGCGGGGCCTGGGGCAAGGGCGGAGCCAGGGTGGGAGGGGCCAGGGAGGGCAAAGGGGGCCCACACTGAGGGGGTTCGTCTCCCCCCCACCGCAGCTCCTGCTGGAGATGGAGGCCTCCGCCCCGGGGCCCGAGCCGCCCCGGCTGCACTGCCGGCTCTGCGAGGTCTCCGCGCCTTCCTGCCTTGCCATGTGGCACCACCTGCGGGGCCCCCAGCACCGGCACCGCGAGGCCCAGGGCGGGCAGCCGGCCAAGGAGGGCGCCGGCGCCCTGGAGCGATGGATCCGGCTGGCCGAGCCGCTGCCGCTGGGCGCCGGTATGGAGGGGCTGGGGGGGGCGCCGTGGGGCGGGAGCGAGGGATGGGCCTGGCCGGGCGGAGAGGCTGGGGGGTGTCAGCGAGGGGCGCCGTGGGGCGGCAGCGAGGGATGGGGCTGGCCGGGCGGAGAGGCTGGGGGGCGGCAGCGAGGGGCGCCGTGGGGCGGCAGCGAGGGATGGGGCTGGCCGGGCGGAGAGGCTGGGGGGCGGCAGCGAGGGGCGCCGTGGGGCGGCAGCGAGGGATGGGGCTGGCCGGGCGGAGAGGCTGTGGGGCGGCAGCGGGGGGCGCCGTGGGGTGGGAGCGAGGAATGGGGCTGGCTGGGCGGAGAGGCTGGGGGGCGGCAGCGGGGGGCGCCGTGGGGTGGGAGCGAGGAATGGGGCTGGCCAGGCGGAGAGGCTGTGGGGCGGCAGCGGGGGGCGCCGTGGGGCAGGAGCGAGGGATGGGGCAGGCCAGGCGCCAGGTAGAGGAGCTGGAGGGCAGCGGCGGGGGGCGCCGTGGGGCAGGAGTGAGGGATGGGTGGGCCGGGCGCTGGGTGAGGCAGGAGTGAGGGGCACAGGTGGGGCTGGGGGGCTGGAGTGGGGGGCAGGGCTGTTTAGCCACTCACGGTGCCCCGCCCCCTCACGCCCCCTCTGCCCCCCCAGGCAAGGAGCCCGCCTCTGAGTCATCAGCCCCCGAGAAAGAGCCGCTGAGCAAAGCCCCGCCCCCTGGTGAGTGACCCCTGCCCCGCTGGGCTCTCCTGGCGCTAGGGGAGGTGCGGCGGGGGGGCAGTCGGTCGCTAACCCGTACCCCCGCTGCCCCCCACAGGAGTGGAGGAGTCAGAGACCAGGCACCGTGGGTCGGGGGAGAGTCGGAGCACGGTGAGCTGCCCCGACCCCCAGCCCCCGCCTCCACCCTGCACGGGGCTGACGGCTGCTGGCCCGGACGCCTGGGTCCCGTAACCCCACAGCCCGGATGCCTGGGTCCCTTTCCCCCCAACTTGGATGCCTGGGTCCCTTTCTCCGGCCCAGATGCCTGGGTTCCGTTACCCCCCAGCCCCGGAGGCTTGGGTCCCTCCCCCCGAGCCAGATGCCTGGGTCCCCTTACCCTGGGTCCCTTTCCCCCAGCCCCGGACGCCTGGGTCCCTTTCCCCCAGCTCCGGACGCCTGGGTCCCTTTCCCCCAGCTCCGGACGCCTGGGTCCCCTTTCCCCCAGCCCCGGAGGCCTGGGTCCCTTTCCCCCAGCTCCGGACGCCTGGGTCCCCTTTCCCCCAGCCCCGGACGCCTGGGTCCCTTTCCCCCAGCTCCGGACGCCTGGGTCCCCTTTCCCCCAGCCCCGGACGCCTGGGTCCCTTTCCCCCAGCTCCGGACGCCTGGGTCCCTTTCCCCCAGCCCCGGAGGCCTGGGTCCCTTTCCTCCAGCCCCGGACGCCTGGGTCCCTCCCCCCGAGCCAGATGCCTGGGTCCCCTTTCCCCCAGCTCCGGATGCCTGGGTCCCTTTCCCCCAGCTCCGGACGCCTGGGTCCCTTTCCCCCAGCCCCGGATGCCTGGGTCCCCTTACCCTGGGTCCCTTTCCCCCAGCCCAGATGCCTGGGTCCCCTTTCCCCCAGCCCCGGACGCCTGGGTCCCTCCCCCCGAGCCGGACGCCTGGGTCCCCCCCTGCCCCGGCCGCCCGGGTCCCTGCAGCGACGAGCGGCTCTGCCCCCGCAGGTGCTTTGCTGCCCGTACTGCAGTTTCGTGAGCGCGGCGGTGGCCGGGGTGCGCACCCACGTCTCCTCCGAGCACGGTCTGCAGCCCACCTACCGCTGCCCCCTGTGCCAGGAGGGGCAGCTGGTGGGGCTGGGCAGCCTGCGGGCCCATCTCCGCCACATCCACAGCGTGGTGCCCGAGTGCCTGGAGAAGCTGCTGCTTGTGGTGAGTCCCCTGGGTGCCCGAACCCCCTCGGCCCGGCCCCCCGGGTGCCCGAACCCCCTCGGCCCAGCCCTCCGAGTGCCTGAACCCCCGCGGCCCGGCTCCCTGACTGCCTGGCCCCCCGGGTGCCCAAACCCTTGCGGCACGGCCCCCCAGGTGCCTGAACCCCGTTGGCCCAGCACCTCCTAGTGCCCAAACCCCCGTGGCATGGCCCCATGAGTGCCCGAACCCCCTCAACCTGGCACCTCCAAGTGCCCAAACCCCCTTGGCCTGGTCCCCCGAATGCCCGAACCCTCTCGGCACGGCCCCCCAAGTGTCCGAACCCCCTCGGCCCAGCACCTCCTAGTGCCCAAACCCCCGTGGCACGGCCCCCCCCAAAGAGCCCACACCCCCGCGGCACAGCCCCCCCAGGTGCCCAAACCCCCGTGGCACAGTCCCCCCGAGTGCCCGAACCCCCTGGGCACGGTGCCCCCTAGCACAGGGAGGCGGGGGCTGGTGCTGCTCTGGCCTGGCTGGCGTTTAATTCTCCTCTCTCCGTTTCTCCCCAGGCCACCACGGTGGAGATGACTTTTGCCACCAAAGTCCTGCCTGGCCCCCGCCTGGGCCCCGACCCCCCGGAGACGGGAGCGGCCCCCAGCCCCGAGCGTGGGGGCGAGGGTGAACCGGAGCCGGCCCCCCCTGGTGAGGGCCCCAGAGATGGGGGGACAGCAGGAGGGAAGAGATTAAGGGAGGGATCGGGGTGGGGAAGAGGGGGTTCACCCTGGGGGCCACTGGGGGGATCCACCTCCTCCTTTACTGACCCCCACCTTTCTCTGTCCTCCCCTGCAGCGCCCCCTGCTGGAGAGACCCCTGCCCCAGCCCTTCCTGCCCCCTCGCCCCCTCCGCCCCCGGCCGACACGCCTGCGCACCCGGCCCCGGCCTCCCCTCCAGCTCCCAAGGCCGAGGACTCGGAGGAGGAAGCCCCCACCCAGCTTCCGGCCCCCCCAGAGGAGCAGCAGCGCCCCCCGGAGGCCTCACCAGCCCCCCAGGACCCCCGGCAGCCTCTCTCCTACCGGAAAGCCACCAACTTCGCCCTGGACAAGTTCCTGGATCCGGCCCGGCCCTACAAGTGTGCGGTGTGCAAGGAGTCCTTCACCCAGAAGAACATCCTGCTGGTGCACTACAACTCCGTCTCCCACCTCCACAAGATGAAGAAGGCTTCGGCCGACCCCACCGCCCCGGCCCGGGGCGACGCGGGGCCCCCCGGCGCCCCCCAGCCCGCCTCCGACAAGCCCTACAAGTGCACCACCTGCCGGGTGTCCTACAACCAGAGCTCCACCCTGGAGATCCACATGCGCTCGGTGCTCCACCAGACCCGCTCCCGGGTGGCCAAGGCGGAGGCCGCCGGCAAAGGAGAGACGCCGGAGCCGGCGGAGGCGCCGGAGGCGGCGCCGGGGCCCCCCACCGAAGCCGAGCCCCCCAAGATCCTGGAAGTGCCGGCGGCGCTGCCTTTCCCGGCGCCCCTCTTCACCCCGCCGCTGCTGCCCCCTTTCCCGGTCGTGCCCGAATCCCTCTTGAACCTGCAACAGCAGCAGCTCCTGCTGCCCTTCTACCTGCACGACCTCAAGGGGACGCCCAAGCTGGCGCTCGCGGCACCAGCCCTGGCCCTGCCGGCCCCTCCCACCCCGCTCCTCCTGGCTCCACCCAAAGAGGCGCCCCCGCCCCCGCCCCCGCCGCCCGCCCCGGCCCCGGCCAAGCCGGAGACGGAGGAGGACGCCGGCGGAGAGGAACCCAACGTCGCGTCCCACCCGGCGGCCAAGGCTCTGCTGGAGAACTTCGGCTTTGAGCTGGTGATCCAGTACAACGAGGGCAAGGAGGGGGCGGGGGGCACGGCCCCGCCGCCCACGGCCCCGCCGCCCCGCCCGCCGGCCGAGAAGCTGCGCTGTGGGTCTTGTGGGAAGGTCTTCTCCAACATGCTCATCCTGAAGACGCACGAGGAACACATCCACCGACGCTTTCTGCCCTTCGAGGCCCTCAGCCGCTACGCCGCCCAGTTCCGGAAGACCTACGACAGCATGTACCCGCCGGCTGAGGGCGCTGCCCCTGCGGAGACCCCCCCGGCCCCCCCCAGCGTCGCCCCACTTTGCCCACCCTTCCTGATGCCGCCCATGCCGGTGGTTGTGCCCCCGGCGCCGCCCGAGGCCGAAGGACGCTGGTTCCAGGGTGAGGAGGAGGAAGCGGGGACGGGGACGGGGACGGAGACAACGCGGGGCGGCCAGTCGAGCCGGCGGTTCTGCCGCACCAAATTCACCGAGTTCCAGTCGCAGGCTCTCCAGTCCTTCTTTGAAGCCAGCGCCTACCCCAAGGACGGCGAGGTGGAGCGTCTCTCCAGCCTCCTGGGCCTGGCCAACCGCGTCATCGTGGTGTGGTTCCAGAACGCTCGGCAGAAGGCCCGGAAGAACGGCGCCGAGGCCGGGGGCGCCGGAGGGGGTCCCGGCGCCAGCCAGCCCAGCTGTAAGAAATGCCAGGCCGCCTTCCGATGCGTCTTCGACCTGGTGCAGCATCTCAAGAAATGCTACGATGACCGGCCCTCGGCAGAAGGCAACGAGGAGGAGGAGGAGGACGAGGAAGGGGAGGAAGAGCCAGAAGAAGAGGAGCCAACAGATGAGCCTGAGCCGCCGGCTGTGGAGGAGGAGGAAGAGGCACCAACGGGCGATGGGGACCCCGAGGAAGATCAGCCAGTGAGTGACGGAGCCATGAACCTGCTGGAGAGCAGCCTCCCCGCGCGCTCCTCCACTCCAATGGGAGCTCACGGCTCAGGACTCCTGGACCCTCCAGACCTGCCGCCAGCATTGGGGGTGTCCCAGCCCGATCTGCCCCGCAGCCAGGGGACACCCGTGAAGAGGAAGCACGAGGACGGAAGCCAGTCGCCGGGCGGCGGGAGCGGTGGCGAAGGGGAGCCACCGCGAGACAAGCGTCTCCGCACCACCATCCTTCCGGAGCAGCTGGACGTCCTCTACCGCTGGTATGTGCAGGACTCCAACCCCACCCGCAAGATGCTGGACTGCATCTCGGAGGAGGTGGGGCTCAAGAAACGGGTGGTGCAGGTCTGGTTCCAGAACACCCGCGCCCGGGAACGCAAGGGGCAGTTCCGATGCGCTGCCGGCACAGGAATCCCTCCCAGCAAGACCTCCCCAGGCTCTTCCTTGGCCAAGTTGAGTCCTGGTGGCGGGACCCCCAGTGTCTCTCTTGGCGGAACCTCCATCGTCCCTTCTAGTGGGACCCCCAACGTCTCTGGTGATGGAACTCCCAACGTCTGCCTCGGCGGGGCCCCCAACGTCTGCCTCGGCGGGGCCCCCAACATCTGCCTCGGCGGGACACCCAACATCTCCCTCGGTGGGGCCTCCAGCAGTGGGACGGCCAACGTCTCCTCCAGTATCAACGAGACCGAGTCGGAACCACTGGAAGTCAACGAAGCCCGGAGCCCATCCGGCGGCGATCTGAGCGACTCCTCTTCCTCCCCTTCCTCCTCCTTGGCCGACCCAGAGTCGCCAGGCGGACACGGGCGGGCGTCGGAGGGCGTGACCGGCCTGGACCCCTTGGGTCAGCGTCGCTACCGAACCCAGATGTCCAGCCTGCAGCTGAAGATCATGAAGGCGTGTTACGAGGCCTACCGGACGCCGACCATGCAGGAGTGCGAGGTGCTGGGCGAGGAGATCGGCCTCCCCAAGAGAGTCATCCAGGTGTGGTTCCAGAACGCCCGGGCGAAAGAGAAAAAGGCCAAGGCGGCCTCGGGCGAAGGGGGCCCAGGGGCTCCCCCTGAGGTGCCCCCTGAACCCCGGGCCGAGTGCCCCGTCTGCCAAGTGAAGTATGACTTCTATGTCTCATGCCGTGGCCACCTGTTCTCCCGGGGCCACCTGGCCCGGCTCAAGGAGGCCGTGCAGGCCCAGCTGCGCTGTGAGGGCCATGAGGGGGTGCCGGGTCCCCCAACCCTGCCTGTCCTCCCTGGAGTGCCCCCGGCAGCTGGTGCCACAGGTGAGTGGCAAGGCGTGGAGAGGTGAGTGAGGTCGGTAGGGGGACGGGACTTCCCCACGCCTGCTTCCGGGGTCTCCCCATACGCCCCCCTCCCCATCCCCTCTCCTGTGACTCTGCCCCCCGGCTGCCCATCCTTCCCAGCTGCCCCCTTCTTCCCCATTTCTGCTCCCGTCTCCCAGGTCTGGACCCCGTTGGGTGGGGCTGGGGGGGTCAGAGCCTTGCAGTCCCACCTCCCCACAACGCTTTTCCATTCCCCCTCCCAGCAGGCTCCTCGGCCGCCTCCGGCACCGGACTCCTGGGTTCCACACCACCGGGACGTCCCTTACCTCAGAGCCAGCTCAGTTCGGCGCCGGAGTCCACCAGCGAGGCCCAGCCGGCGGCCCCGGCCGCGCCCAGCCCTGCCTCGCCCTCCCTGCAGACCCTGAAGGCTCTGAAGCCGGCGGTACCCGCCCTGCTGGGCGCCCATTTCCTGCAGTTCCCCATGCCAGCAGGTGCCCCCGCCTCGCTGTTCAGCACCCCGCTGCCTGGCGGGTACTTCCAGCAGCTCTATGCCATGAAGAAGGGGCTCTTCCCCCTGAACCCCGTCATACCTCAGACCCTCCTCAGCCTCCTGCCCGCCCCCGAGGCCCCCGAGGCTGCCGGCGTCTCCACGGTGGACGTGGCCCACCGCTACCTGTGCCGCCGGTGCAAGGCGGCCTTCGAGGGCGAAGAGGCGGCCGTGGCCCACCAGGCCGGCTTCTGCTACCACGGCCAGCCGGCCCCGGCGCCCCTGCGCGTGCCCGTCTGCACCTACCACTGCCTGGCGTGCGAGGTGCTGGTGAGCGGGCGAGAGGCGCTGGAAGCCCACCTCCACTCCAGCGCCCACCGCCGCAAGGCCGGCCCCGGCCCCGCCCCCGCGGCCGGCCCCGCCCCCGGCCCCGCCCCGGCCTTTGCCAAAGAGGAAGCAAAGTTACCTCACTCGGACCCCAGCCCAAAAGGCAACTCTACCTCGACCACGCTTCTAGCTTTATGAACGGTGTGGGGCACAGCCCGATACGGGGGGCGCCTGGGACCCCCCCTGCCCTGGGGAACCTCAGCCTAGAGCCCCCCGACAATGGAAGTCCAGCCTGGAACCCACCTGGGCCAGCCCCAGCCCGGAACGACCCCCTGTCCTGCAGGACCTCAAGCTGATCCTACCACCCCCTCAGCCGGCTCCTGGCTGGCTTGCCAGTCGGTGCCCAGCCCCCCGCTGTAGGGAATGAGCATTGTGGGTATGTTGGGGGGCAGGTGGATTCAAAGCACAGCACCCTCCCGGACGTGCCCCCAAAGCCCCGTTGGCCCCACACCTTCAGCCCCGCAGGCATGGAGGAGGCCTTTGCTCCCACACGCGTGTCCGAAACGTGCCCTGCACCAGACATGGGACGTGTGGGGCTCAGATTCTGCCCCTCCCAGGCCCCCCCCCCGCCTCCCTCTGACCCCCGCAAACCTCTTCCTCCCATGCCGACCCCTAGGCGCGCCCCCCAGGCTGCCCCCTTCCAAGGCACGCCCCGTACTGTTACCAACCCAGACAGGCCGAAACCAAAACGCAACTCAACAGACAGTCGGAGAGATAAACTCAAGGAAACGATAAACCCCGGCCCCGCCGCTTGCCTGGGAGCATGTATGGAACTTGTCGGGACGGACGGACAGACGGACGCTGGCGCCGGCACCAACCAAACAGGAGATCGGGGGGCGACCCCCCGTCTCGGTCTCTCTCCTCATCTGTGAGGGCTTTGCTGAAGCCCACCTTCTCCGGGACATCGGGGGGCTGGATCAATGGACGCTCGCTCCCCGACCTGTCTCAATGGCTTTAAACACCCCCTGCCCCTCAAAATTAATCTGTCCTTCCGAGCCGCCGGAACGGGGACCGGATTCCACCCGCCCCCCTGCGAAGCCAAAACGCCCCCGCCGCCGTCCCACGACCAAAAAACCGACCCACCACGCCACGCCAGGACCTGAGTGAGGACCCACCAGCTCCCCCAAAGACCCTCTCTTGTGTCCGCCCCCCGGCCCAGCCCCCTCCTGCGCACGGAGGTTTCTTGCTCGCCGGCGCGGGTATTTTTAAGTGATTTTTCCCGCACGCCACGACCGAGTTATTGGTCGGCCGGGCTGGGGTCGTTGGCGGTCCCCGCCCGTCGCCGTGAACCAAACGGACTACAGAGCACGGGTGGGGGGCGCCAGGCCACCGCCCCGCCGTCCCCCCCGGAGCACCAAAAAAACTGGCGTTTGTTGTGTATTTAAAGGAGCCGGGGGGAGCCGGGACCAGCTCCCCCCGAACGGGAAATAAAAGGAAGTGGAAAGAAATGGGAGGAGAGAAACCGGCCGGGGGGCGAGAACCAGGCGGTGTGGTCTTCCCACTGGCTCCGCCTCTTGGGGGAGGGTGCCCTGCAAGGCTCCGCCTCCTCTGGGCTCACTCCGCCCTCTCCAGCTATTTCTGCCCCGCCCAGCCCTTTCTTGCCAGAGACCACCGCCACTTCTCCTGTCGGCCCCACCCCTGCCTCAGTTGGCCCCGCCCCTTCCTCCTTTAGCCCCTCCCACCCCATGGGGCCCTCCCTTCCCTGGTGCCACTTATCTTCCTTTGGGGCTGCCCCCCACTTTTTGACCCATGGTTCCTGCTCTGTGTTGGGGCAGGTGAGGGTGGGTGGAAGCCAGTTATCCAGGTCCCTGCCCCCTTCCTCGCCGGGAAAGGGTGGGGCTAAGGAGGTGGGAGGAGCCAACAGAGGAAGAGGCGGGGCTAAGGAGGTGGGAGGAGCCAACAGGAAGAAAGGGCCAATGACGTGGGAGGGGCCAACAGATAAAGGGACAGGGCTAAGGGGGTGGGAGGAGCCAACAGGAAGGGGTGGGGCTAAGTGGGTAGGAGGAGCCAACAGATGAAGGGACAGGAGTAAGGACGTGGGTGGAGCCAACCTGGGGGGGGCAGAAATGAGGCAGAACGACCCTGTAGGGGATTGGCGTATGGCGAGGAGCCAATGGGCAGCGACTTGAAATCTTGGCCTCCTCCACCCTCTGCAGCTGGTTGGGAAATAGGCTGGGGCCTGCAGGAAGGCGACCAGCAGACCGGGTGTCCCCCAGTTTCCCACCATGCACCACGCCCCTCCACCCTGCCCTCCAACTCTCCCACGCCTCCCCAGCACTGCTGCCCCTCCCTTCTCCCCACTCCTCTCCTCTCGGTTGGGCGTGGAAACCCATCAGGTCAAAACTGCCAACGAAGGTGAGTTCCAGTTGGGACAAAACCGTGGGGTGGGGCGAACTCGGCTGCGGGGCGATCAGGTGTGAGCTGACGAAGCGATTCAACCCAGTCATTGACTGTTGTAGAACAGGTGGCACCTCCAGTTGGCAACACTCGTTGGGTAACATCCGTAGTCCGGCGTGACCACGTCTCACGGGTGTGGCCAAGTTGCCCCGGTCCCATCTTGTTGGGTAACATCCGTAGTCCGGCGTGACCACGTCTCATGGGTGTGGCCAAGTTGCCCATGGTCCCATCTTGTTGGGTAACATCCGTAGTCCGGCGTGACCACGTCTCACAGGTGTGGCCAAGTTGCCCCGGTCCCATCTCATTGGGTAACATCCGTAGTCCGGCGTGACCACATCTCATGGGTATGGCCAAGTTGCCCCGGTCCCATCTCGTTGGGTAACATCCGTAGTCCGGCGTGACCACGTCTCACGGGTGTGGCCAAGTTGCCCCGGTCCCATCTTGTTGGGTAACATCCGTAGTCCGGCGTGACCACGTCTCATGGGTGTGGCCAAGTTGCCCATGGTCCCATCTTGTTGGGTAACATCCGTAGTCCGGCGTGACCACGTCTCACAGGTGTGGCCAAGTTGCCCCGGTCCCATCTCATTGGGTAACATCCGTAGTCCGGCGTGACCACATCTCATGGGTATGGCCAAGTTGCCCCGGTCCCATCTCGTTGGGTAACATCCGTAGTCCGGCGTGACCACGTCTCACGGGTGTGGCCAAGTTGCCCATGGTCCCACCTTGGGAACGCTCTCCTTGGGCAACATCCGTGATCCAGGATGACCATGTCTTCTGGGTGTGGCCAGGTTGCCCCGGTCCCACCTTGGGAACGCTCTTGTTGGGCAACCTCCATGTTCCGGCATGACCACTCCTCATGGGTGTGGCCAAGTTGCCTGTGGTTCCACAACGTTTGTTGGTCTTCTGAGAGCCCAGCAAGCAGTGGACGTGTTGATCATATGCTAGACGCTATCGACTGCCCATCGTCCAGCACCGGGCAGGGCCTGAGGGTGCTGGACGAGAGAGGTTCAGAGGTGGATGAAAATTATCGGGCGCAGTTGTCAAACGCTTGCTGGTGGTTTGAGGGTTGTGCTTATCAAGCCTGAGGGATCTCGCAAACGGGGAGGGGTAGATCTCAGGGCCCCTCTCCTGCTACATCCCACCCTGGGTACCCCAGCATTGATACATGGCCCCTCCCCCACTACATCCCACCCTGGGTACCCCAGTACCCACACACTGCTCCTCCCCCACTACATCCCACTCTGGGTACCCCAGCACCAACACAGCCCCTCCCCCACAACATCCCACTCTGGGTACCCCAGCACCGACACATGGCCCCTCCCCCACGACATCCCACCCTGATACCCCGCACCGACACACTGCCCCTACCCCACTACATCCCACCCTGGTACTCCAGCACCGACACACAGCCCCTCCCCCACTACATCCCACCCTGGGTACCCCAGCACCAATACTCTGCCCCTCCCCCACTACATCGCACCCTGGTACCCCAGCACTGACACACGGCCCCTCCCCCACTACATCCTACCCTGGGTACCCCAGCACCAATACTCTGCCCCTCTCCCACTACATCCCACCCTGGGTACCCCAGCAGTGAAACACAGCCCCTCTCCCACTACATCCCACCCTGGTACCCCAGCACCGACACACGGCCCCTCCCCCCGCTACATCCCACCCTGGGTACCCCAGCACTGACGCATAGCCCCTCCCCCCGCTACATCCCACCCTGGGTACCCCAGCACTGACACATAGCCCCTCCCCCACTCCATCCCACCCCTGGCACCCCAGCACCGACACATGGCCCCTCCCCCACTACATCCCACCCTGGTACCCCAGCACTGACACACAACCCCACCCCCACTACATCCTACCCTGGGTACCCCAGCACTGACACATGGCCCCTCCCCCACTACATCCCACCCTGGTACCCCAGAACCCACATGCTGCCCCTCCCCCACTACATCCCACCCTGCTATCCCAGCACCAACACATGGCCCCTCCCCCCACTACATCCCACCCTGGTACCCCAGCACCGACACACGGCCCCTCCCCCACTACATCCCACCCTGGTACCCCAGAACCCACATGCTGCCCCTCCCCGACTACATCCCACCCCGGGTACCCCAGCACCGACACATGGCACCTCCCGCACTACATCGCACCCTGGGTACTCCAGCAGCGACACACGGCCCCTCCCCCACTACATCCCACCCTGGGTACCCCAGCACCAACAGTCTGCCCCTCCCCAACCACATCTCACCCTGGTACCCCAGCACTGACACACGGCCCCTCCCCCCTCTACATCCCACCCCAGGTATTCCAGCACCGACTCACGGCCCCTCCCCCCCACATCCCACCCCAGGTATTCCAGCACCGACACACAGCCCCTCCCCCACTACATCCCACCCTGGTACCCGAGAACTGACACACGGCCCTTCCCCTCACATCCCACTCTGGGTACTCCAGCACCAACACGCTGCCCCTCCCCCACCACATCCCACCCTGGGTACCCCACCATCAACACGCGGCCCCTCCCCCAACTACATCCCATCCTGGGTATGCCACCACCCACACACAGCCCCCATCTATTTGTGAGTCCCTGGGATCCCCAAACATCACACACTACCCTATCTACCCCCACCCATGACCGCTGTATCTCCCATCTGCTGGGTCCACCACCCGGCCACGTCCCACGTACAGCAGGAACTGTCCTCCTTTCTCTCCTCTCACCGTTTGGCCATCGGGCCCCATGTGTTTGTGCCATTCTCCACTCACCTCTCTGGGCACGGCTTCCCGCTGCTGGGACCACAGCACTGAGTACCCGAGCTCCCCTGACAGCAGCATCCCGGCCCTCCGCCCCATCGCCTGGATGTGTCCGTCATGTGCCCACCCAGGGCTGCCACTTCTGCAACCTGGTCCGCAGCTCTTCCCCTTCCGAAGGGAGTCCCGGCTTCTCCCCATTTCCTGCGGCCACACGTCCGAGCAGGAAGTGAAATCTGGAGTCTGTCAGAAGAGAGGAAAGTCCTGAAGGTGTCCGGTGCCCTCCACTGGGGAACGGTCATGCAGACAGTCCACTGCAGTAGATGCGTTTTGGCTTGAATAGAGATAATTCTGGGTGAGATTGGATTAGATTGGATTAGAAAGAGTTCTACAGATCGATCTATAGACTATAGATATGCTACGTACTCATCTGTCTAACGTCCGTTCCTATCCAAACCCACCCACCCGTAGCTATCTTCTGGTGCCCAGCTCTGTCTATCAAATATTTCCTCTCCGCATCCCCATCGCGACCAGTCTGCGTAAGCTCCCTGTCCTTCCAAAGACATCCGTCCAGTCAACCGTCCCCACCCACGCGCCTCTGTTTATCCATCCCCTTAGACATCTCTTTGCAAGTCATCCAACCATCCTTCCACATTCACGTCCACCCGTCCGTCTGTCATTCCATCCATCCGTCCCTGTGTCCGTCCATTCATCCGTCCATTCATCCGTCTGTCTGTCATTCCATCCATCCATTCCTCCCCCTGTCCATCCGTGTCCATCCGTCCATCCCTTCACCCGTCCATTCATCCATCCGTCCATCTGTCATTCCATCCATCTGTCCCCCGTCCATCCATCTGTCCATCCATCCATCCATCCCTCCATTCATCCACCTGTCCGTATGTCATTCCATCCATCCGTCCCCTGTCCATCCATCCGTCCATCATCCATCCATCCCTCCATTCATCCATCCATCCATCTGTCATTCCATCCATCCATTCCCCGGTCCATCCATCCATTCATCATCCATCCATCCGTCCGTCCATCCATCCGTCTGTCTGTCCATCCATCTGTCCCCCTGTCCAACCATCCATCCATCCCCCTGTCCATCCGTCTACCCATCCATCTGTCCATCTCTCTTTCTGTCCATCCATCCGTCTATCCATCCATCCATCCATGCCCCTGTCCATCCATCCATCTCTCCTTCTGTCCATCCATTCATTCATTCATCCCTAAAACCCCCCGATCATAATATAATATAATATAATATAATCCCCAGAGTACCGGCCAATGGAAATGTTTCACCGGGACCGGCCTAATCAAATGACTCATTTTCCTCCAGGAAACCCTTTGGGAATTCTCGTTCCCAGGGAACCCTGGGGGCCTCCATCGCAGGCCAAGGCCGTTGTGTCCCCCGGGCTGGAAACCCCCTGCAGCAGCTGCCTGGAGCTGGGCTTGGTGGCAAATGCGGGCAGTGAGGTCGGGCTCCGGGGGTGGGAGAGACGCTGATTCGATCGGGTTGGGGTTTTCCCGGGTGGCTCGTTCTGGGGCCCAGCGTGGGAGAATGGAGGGGGCTGGGGCCCGAGTGAAGAACACCCTTCCCCGTGCCAACCCCTCAGCCAATGCAAACAGGGCATTGCTTTGTGATGGGGGCGGGCGTCACGCCCCTGGTCCCAGGAAGAGGGCCCCGCTCACCTTCTCCTTGACCCCCTGCGCTCCCCCGCCCTTACCAGCGCCTCGCCCCGGCTCACTCACCCCACCAGAGCAGGAGGTTCTCCGTGTCCAAGGAACAGGGCCAGGCGGGCGTGGGCTGAGCTTTCCTTGGCCCCGGCGGGGCCAGCGAGACAGAGGGGGTGTCGGCAGGTGGAGATACGCTGCTTCTTCTCCCTGGCCTGCCCCCATCTCTCGACTCCGGCCCGGTGCTACCCCACTGACGCCCCGTCAACCCCAAGGCCTGGGTGGGGCCAGCCCCGGCTGGCGGGCGCCCCAGGGCCGTGGGCCCCTGAGCTGGGCAAAGCATGAAGCCGGTTGGGGGTTCCCGCTGCCTTCTCCTGCCTGGCCTGGGAAACGGGCCCACCGGGACTTGGAGGGGGCTCCGGCCCCAGCCCGCTCGCCCTGCCCCACTCCTGTTCTGTCTGCCCCCCCGCTCGGGCTTTCCCCCCATCCAGCCACCTGCCCCCCGTGCCTTCACCCATCGCTGGGAGCCTGCTGGCCCTACGCCCGCCCGCGAGCGCTTTCCCTATCCCCGCACACACCCATCCCTCGCTGTCGCGCTGACAATGCCCGTACGCCGTGCCAGCCGCGTCCCCCCCCCCCGCGCGCACCCACCAGATGGCACCTTTGACTCGGTGCCAGCTGGCCGGGGGAGGGGAACGGGGGGGCTTGGCATGTCGTAACGGGGGGGAGGGGGCTGGCTCCCCATGGGCACGCGACTGGCACCGCCCTTCCCCCCCCGTCAGGGTGCCCGCCGGGCTCCCCTCCCGCCCCCCGGGTGGCACCGAGCCCATGCCGCAGCGTGGGGGGAGGGGGCGTCTCCCTGGCAGCCAGGGCCCCTCCCCCGCACGGCGTCACTCTGGGCATGGGGGGGTGGGGGATGTTACAGCCCCACCCCTGTGCCATCCTTCACCCCCCGATCCCCTTGGCTTTGGCAGGGTGGGGGGGGCGGTGGGCCACCCCCACTCTCCTCCGCCCACGGCGCCGCTTCATTCTCTCCCAGCCCCTCCTCTGCATCAGCCTCTCACCCCCCCAGCCATGGCACCGTGCCAAGCCAGCTGGCCCCCCCCCCCCCAAATCCGGGCCTTGCGCCGCATCGTTAATTAGAAGCTGAATTAATTAAGTCTCCGCCACTAATTAAAATTCTTCCGGAGCAAAGGGTGGTGGGGAGGGAGGGGGGTGTCAGGGGACCCAGAAATGGGGGAAAGGGAGAGAGGGAAAATAAAACTCCCAGTCTGGCACTGGGAGCCCGGACTCCTGGGTTCTCCCCGGCTCTGGGGGGGCAGTGGGGGCTGGTGGTTAGAGCAGGGCCGGGAGCCAGGACTCCTGGGTTCTCCCCGGCTCTGGGAGGGCAGTGGGGGCTGGTGGTTAGAGCTGGGGGAGCCCAGACACCTGGGTTCTCTAGCTGCCAGTAACCCTTAGCTCCTGGTGTGGGGTACAGCCCCCGGTTTCCCAGGGCTGGTCCCTTTTGCTCCTGACCCACCTCTTTCACCCCTGCAGCCTCCAAGGGGTTTGACCCGCCCCGCGGCCTCAGGCCCCCTCCCCACTGGGCAGAGAGCCAGCCGCAGCGGGGGTGGGGGGCCGGGGCCGGGGGGAACCCCAGAGAGAGAGAGAGAACCAACAGGAGACATAGAGCTGCAGGACATGGGGGGCCAGCAGCGATGGGGACAAGGATGGGGGATACTGGGGTTGGGGACGAGGCTGCAGGGCTGGAGGGGGGATACTGGGGGTGGGGAGCAGGCTGGGGGGGGCAGGGACCAGGCTGGGGGGCTGGAGGGGGGATACTGGGGGTGGGGAGCAGGCTGGGGGGCTGGTACAAGGCTGAGGGGCCGGAGGGGTGATACTGGGGTTGGGGACTGGGCTGGGGGGGGCAGGAGGGAGGATACTGGGGTTGGGGACCGGGTTGGGGGGACAGGGACCAGGCTGGGGGGCTGGATGGGGGATACTGGTGGTGGGGAGCAGGCTGGGGGGCGGGTACAAGGCTGGGGGGGGCGGATGGGGGATACTGGGGGTGGGGAGCAGGCTGGTGGGGGGTACAAGGCTGGAGGGCTGGAGGGGGGATACTGGGGTTGGGGACCGGGCTGGGGGGGCAGGGACCAGGCTAGGGGGCCGGAGGGGGGATACTGGGGTTGGGGACCGGGCTGGGGGGGCAGGGACCAGGCTAGGGGGCCGGAGGGGGGATACTGGGTTGGGGACCGGGCTGGGGGGGGCAGGGACCAGGCTGGGGGGCCGGAGGGGGATACTGGGGTTGGGGGCCGGGCTGGGGGGGGCAGGGACCAGGCTGGGGGGGCAGAGGGGGGATACTGGGGGTGGGGAGCAGGCTGGGGGGGCGGGTACAAGGCTGAGGGGCCGGAGGGGTGATACTGGGGTTGGGGACTGGGCTGGGGGGCCGGAGGGGGGTACTGGGGGTGGGGAGCAGGCTGGGGGGGCGGTACAAGCTGAGGGGCCGGAGGGGTGATACTGGGGTTGGGGACTGGGCTGGGGGGGGCAGGAGGAGGATACTGGGGGTGGGGACCGGGCTGGGGGGGGCAGGGACCAGGCTGGGGGGCCGGAGGGGGGATACTGGGGTTGGGGCCGGGCTGGGGGGGGCAGGGACCAGGCTGGGGGGGCGGAGGGGGGATACTGGGGTGGGGACTGGGCTGGGGGGGGCAGGGACCAGGGTGGGGGGCCGGAGGGGGGATACTGGGGTGGGGACCGGGCTGGGGGGGGCGGAGGGGGATACTGGGGGTGGGGACCGGCTGGGGGGGGCAGGGACCAGGGTGGGGGGCCGGAGGGGGGATACTGGGGGTGGGACCGGGCTGGGGGGGCGGAGGGGGGATACTGGGGTGGGGAGCAGGCTGGTGGGGGGTACAAGGCTGGAGGGCTGGAGGGGGGATACTGGGGGTGGGGACCAGGCTGAGGGGGCAGGGACCAGGCTAGGGGGCCGGAGGGGGGATACTGGGGTTGGGGACTGGGCTGGGGGGGCAGGAGGGAGGATACTGGGGGTGGGGAGCAGGCTGGAGGGGCAGGGACCAGGCTGGGGGGCTGGATGGGGATACTGGGGTTGGGGACCGGGCTGGGGGGGGCAGGGACCAGGCTGGGGGGCCGGAGGGGGATACTGGGTTGGGACCGGGCTGGGGGGGCAGGGACCAGGCTGGGGGGCCGGAGGGGGATACTGGGGTTGGGGACCGGGCTGGGGGGGGCAGGGACCAGGCTGGGGGCCGGAGGGGGGATACTGGGGTTGGGGACCGGGCTGGGGGGGGCAGGGACCAGGCTGGGGGGCCGGAGGGGGGATACTGGGGGTGGGGACTGGGCTGGGGGGGGCAGGAGGGAGGATACTGGGGTGGGGACCGGGCTGTGGGGGGGCAGGGACCAGGCTGGGGGGGCGGAGGGGGGAGAGTGGGGCTGGGGGGCTGGAGGGGGGATACTGGGGGTGGGGACCGGGCTGGGGGGGCAGGGACCGGGCTGAGGGGGCGGAGGGGGGAGAGTGGGGCTGGGGGGGCGGGAGGGGGGATACTGGGGGTGGGGACCGGGCTGGGGGGGCAGGAGGGGGGATACTGGGGGTGGGACCGGGCTGGGGGGGGCAGGGACCAGGGTGGGGGGCCGGAGGGGGATACTGGGGGTGGGGGGGCGGAGGGGGATACTGGGGCTGGGGGGCAGGAGGGGGGATACTGGGGTGGGGACCGGGCTGGGGGGGGCAGGGACCAGGCTGAGGGGGCGGAGGGGGGAGAGTGGGGCTGGGGGGCCGGAGGGGGGATACTGGGGGTGGGGACCGGGCTGAGGGGGCGGAGGGGGGAGAGTGGGCTGGGGGGCAGGAGGGGGGATACTGGGGGTGGGGACTGGGCTGGGGGGGCAGGAGGGGGGATACTGGGGGTGGGGACCGGGCTGGGGGGCAGGAGGGGGGATACTGGGGGTGGGGACCGGGCTGGGGGGGGCAGGGACCAGGGTGGGGGGCCGGAGGGGGGATACTGGGGGTGGGGGGGCGGAGGGGGATACTGGGGGTGGGGACTGGGCTGGGGGGGGCAGGAGGGGGGATACTGGGGGTGGGGACTGGGCTGGGGGGGGCAGGAGGGGGGATACTGGGGGTGGGGACCGGGCTGGGGGGGCAGGGACCGGGCTGAGGGGACGAGGGGGGAGAGTGGGGGTGGGGGGGCGGAGGGGGGATACTGGGGGTGGGGAACCCATCAGGCCCGGCTCCTTCGCTGCGCCGCCTCCCCCTCCTCCCCCGCCCGGCGCTGGGGGGCGCGTGGCTGGAATATGAATGAAGGGGGGAGGGGAGGGGAGGGCAGCAGCGGCCCCTGGCGGCCGGACCGGGGGCACAGCCCCTCCCCCCCGCCGCCCATCGATCGCGCTGCTGGCGCCGGAGAAGCCGGGTCGATGGGGGGGGAGTCCCGTGACGCTGTCGGGAGGGAATCCCCGCCCCTCCCCCCGCTCTGCGTGCCGCCCCGGGAGCCGCCAGCCCCCCCCGCAGAGGTCCTGCCCCCCCAACCACCAGCCCCCCACTGCCCCCCCATCGCCGGGGAGAACCCAGGAGTCCTGGCTCCCGCCCCCTGCTCTAACCACCAGCCCCCACTGCCCTCCCAGAGCCAGGGAGAACCCAGGAGTCCTGGCTCCCGCCCCCTGCTCTACCCACCAGCCCCACTGCCCTCCCAGAGCCAGGGAGAACCCAGGAGTCCTGGCTCCCGGCCCCTGCTCTAACCA
Organism: Carettochelys insculpta; assembly: GCF_033958435.1. Lineage (NCBI taxonomy): Eukaryota > Metazoa > Chordata > Testudines > Carettochelyidae > Carettochelys > Carettochelys insculpta. The sequence continues at coordinate 4,540,598 of NC_134168.1, forward strand.
CCAGCCCCCACTGCCCACCCAGAGCCGGGGAGAACCCAGGAGTCCGGGCCCCCAGCCCCTGCTCTAACCACCAGCCCCCCACTGCCCCCCCCCAGCGCCGGGGAGAACCCAGGAGTCCTGGCTCCCGGCCCCCCATGGGCTGTTCGCGAAGCGGGGTTATACGCTCCCGCCCTCTGCTGGAGTTCCTGGTCACGGCTTGCCGGGGAACCCCAAGACAGAGAAATGGGGGTTCAATACGGGAAGCGGGGGGTCGGGGCTGGTAGGGGGGGAGACCCAAGTCCTCCGGCCATCAGCTCGCAGCTGGGGGCGGGGGGAGATTTGGGGGGGCTGGCTCTAGGGACATGTGGGGTGCGGGCACAAGATGGGGTGCAGTACGGGGTGACGAGATTCAAGGCCTGGAGGCGCAGGCAGCGTTGGGAGAGCAGTGGGGATTTGGGGGGTGGGTTCAGTGGGGGGTTGGGGTACAGTGAACTTAGGCGTGCAGGGATTTGGGGTGTGCAGTATGAGTTTTGGGTGCAGGGGATTTGGGGTGCAGTGGGGGTTTTGGAGTGCAGTACGAGGTTTAGGGCGTGCGGCGATTTGGGGCGTGCGGTGAGTTTGGGGGTGCAGGGGCTTTGGAGTTGCAATGGATTTTGGGGTGCAGGGGATTTGGGGTGCAGTGGGGGTTTTGGGGTGCAGTACGGGGTTTGGGGCGTGCGGTGAGTTTGGGGGTGCAGGGGCTTTGGAGTTGCAATGGATTTTGGGGTGCAGGGATTTGGGGTGCAGTACCGGGGTTGAGGGTTCGGGGATGGGCTGCAGGGCTTTGGGGTGGGCGGTATGAGTTTTGGGTGCAGGGGGGCTTTGGAGGTGCAGCAGGGGGTTTGGGGTTGCAGGGAGAGGAACTTGGGGTGCAGGAAGTTGAGGGGTGATCAGTGGAAGAGACATTAACAATACGCGGGTGGTGCAGCATCGGGCCCCCCGGGAGCGGATGGGGCGTTGGGGTGAAGTGGCTGATATTGGGGCCTCACCAGACCTGGGAGGTGCAGCCGGGCAGGGTTTGGGGTCCCTGGGGCAGGAGGTAAAACAGTCGGAGCTCGGGTGGGGGACGCTGGAGATACAAGGAGGGATATTAGGGTCCCCTGGGCACCGGGGGTGCAGGGGGGCAGTGGGGGCTGGTGGTTAGAGCGGGGCCGTGAGCCAGGACTCCTGGGTTCTCCCCGACGAGGTGTGTCTCTTTAAGACCATAGAGACAAGGGGGAGGCCTCCAGGCTCCTCCTAGAGCGCCCTGCCAAGGCGCGGCGGTTCCCTCGGCTCCTCGCTGGTCGGAGACGACGCTCTGCGAAGTCCGTCTCTCTGGTAAGCGGGCGGGGGGCAGCGGGGAGTCCTCCGGGGCGAGCGAGCGCTCCATGCGGGGGAGGGGAGGGCGCTCTAGGCTGCGTCTCTATGGCCTGGGCTGGGAGAGGAGGGGGTGGAGGTGGGCGGGGGAGGCTGGGGGAGGGGTCTCTGGGGGGGGAGGGGGCTGGTGGGGAGGTTGGGGGGAGAGGGGAGGGGCTGGTGGGGGGCAGGGGAGGCTGGGGGAGGGGGTCTCTGGGGGAGAGGGGAGGGGCTGCCTGGGGGGAGGGAGGATACACATTAACCCCCAGGGCAGCCCCATAAGTGTCCCTGCCCCCCCCCAGGGGACCCCCACACTGGGGGCAGCGGGGGAGGGCTGCCCCTGCTCCTTGGCCGGCCCTCCCCACACCGACACCGGTTGGGGGGGCTCCTCTGGGAGCTGGGGGGCTGATTTCTGGGGTTAGGGCAGCAGCCAAAGCACCCCTGCAGGATGGGGGGGGCTGCACCCTCCCCTGAACCCCCCCCCCAGCTGGGACTGAAGGTAGCCAGGCCTGGCTTGCCCCCCCCACCAGAACAGCAAGAGATGGGACCCAGGCGTCCGGGGCAGCTGCTGGGACACAGAACGCGGCGAAGTCCGGTCCCAAAACAGCCCCACTGTGCCCCCCAAGTGGGGGGGGGGCAGGGCGCCTGGGTCCCACCCCCAGCTCCAGCAGGGAGCAGGGCCGAGTGGTGAGAGCACACGCCCCGCCCCAGGACTGCGGGGCTCTCGACGCGAGCGAAGACGATCTCGAGCCGTTTCCCCCGGCGTTTTTTTTAGCAATACCTTTTTTTTATTAAATGTCTCGTAGTCTGGAAATCGGCAAGACGTTTTCGGTTTTCAATCCCAAAGACACGATATAAGAAACACCCCGTGGAAAAGGCAGTCTGGGAGCAAGGCCGGGGCGAGGGAGGGCCGTGGGGATGGGAGTCGATATACACATTCTCGATACACTGAGCATCCTCATGCATTTTCGGGGGGACCGAGAGGGAGATTCCTGCCAGGGGTGCCCCCCAGGTAGCCCCCAACTTCCTTACCCTGCCCTGGCTGTCTGGAAGGGATGTACCCTCCCGGCTACATAGTCACAGCATTCAGCCTCACCCATTGCCTAATCCTATTAGCCCGCCTTCCGGAAGGTGGGACTTCCTGCTTTCCCACCCCTGCTAAGGCAGGACTTCCTGTATTGCACATCACGTCCCTTTAAAAGGTTGGACTTCCTCTTCTACCCGTCTGGCCAGCATCTTCTACCCTTCAGAGGGCAGAACTTCCTCTATTGCACCGTCACGTCCCGACAAAAGGCAGGACTTCCTGTTTTGCCCCCTGTGGGAAGTGCTCCCTACCCACTTTCTTTATTGCACTCTCACACGCCCGCAATAGGCGAGACTTCCTGTGGGGTGGGGACCTCCTCCCCACCCTCCCGGCACACCGCCAGGACTCGGAGCCCTCCAGGAGGCAGGACTTCCTGTCTGCCCCCTTTCAGACCGCCCTCGCAAAGGCGGGACTTCCTCTTTCGCCCCCACCTCTCCCTTCGCTCCCCCCCCATGGCAGGATGGTCCCCTCCGCCCCCGGGGATGATTTGTCAGGAGTTATTTCATTCAGACGCAGCAAGAAAAAGAACGGTTAAAAAAGCGGCGCTCCGGTGGGGCGAGCGGGGGTCCCCGGCCCCGGGAGGGCGAACCCCAAAGGGGGGGTGCATTCAGAGGCAGCACATGTCAAGGGGGGCGGGAAGAGAGAAATCAGCTAGAAAGAGCCCTTCATATGTAAACAATTGAGGGGGGGGCCGCCCGGAGTGAGGCAGGGGAGGGGAGGGGAGCGCCCCCCCTCCCCAGCTCCCCCCAGCTCAGGTGAGAAGCAGCGAGAACAGGTGAGCCAGGCAGATGTCAATCAGGACGACAGCCAGAACGACCAATGGGTGAGCTCCCTGCAAGGCAAAAGGGAGGGTGAGACGCCCCTCCCCCATTCTCTCTACAAACACCCACCCCCTGGCTCAGGCTGCACCCCATAATCATCCCCCTCCCCCCTGTGCACCCTGCTTCCTTAGCCACACCCCCCGCAACATACGGAACCCAGGAGTCCTGTCTCCCGGCCCCTTGCTCTACCCAGCAGCCCCCACTGCCCTCCCAGAGCCGGGGAGAACCCAGGAGTCCAGGCCCCCGGCCCCTGCTCTAACCACCAGCCCCCACTGCCCTCCCAGAGCTGGGGAGAACCCAGGAGTCCGGGCCCACAGCCCCTGCTCTAACCACCAGCCCCCACTGCCCCCCCAGAGCTGGGGAGAACCCAGGAGTCCAGGCCCCCGGCCCCTGCTCTAACCACCAGCCCCCACTGCCCTCCCAGAGCTGGGGAGAACCCAGGAGTCCGGGCCCACAGCCCCTGCTCTAACCACCAGCCCCCACTGCCCTCCCAGAGCCGGGGAGAACCCAGGCGTCCGAGCCCCCAGCACCGTTGTAGCCCACTGGGGCCAACTCTTGGGGCACTCCCCAACTGCAGCACTGCAGGGCAGGGCTGGGATGCTGCAGTGGGCGGCAGGGATGGTGGCTGGAGGAGGCAGTTGCTATGCGACGGCAGCCGGGACACCAGCCAATCCCGCAGCACTTCACCAGAGGGGCCACGCCCACAACCTCTCTCTGCTCCCCCCACCCATTCTGACGGACTCCTGGGTTCTCCCCGGCTCTGGGAGGGCAGTGGGGGCTGGTGGTTAGAGCAGGGGCCGGGAGCCAGGACTCCTGGGTTCTCCCTGGCTCTGGGGGGGCAGTGGGGGCTGGTGGTTAGAGCAGGGGCCGGGAGCCAGGACTCCTGGGTTCTCCCTGGCTCTGGGGGGGGCAGTGGGGGCTGGTGGTTAGAGCAGGGGCCAGGAGCCAGGACTCCTGGGTTCTCCCTGGCTCTGGGGGGGCAGTGGGGGCTGGTGGTTAGAGCAGGGGCCGGGAGCCAGGACTCCTGGGTTCTCCCCGGCTCTGGGGGGGTTGTGGGGGCTGGTGGTTAGAGCAGGGGGCCAGGAGCCAGGACTCCTGGGTTCTCCGTGGCTCTGGGAGGGCAGTGGGGGCTGGTGGGTAGAGCAGGGGCCGGGAGCCCGGACTCCTGGGTTCTCCCCGGCGCTGGGAGGGCAGTGGGGGCTGGTGGTTAGAGCAGGGGCCGGGAGCCAGGACTCCTGGGTTCTCCCTGGCTCTGGGGGGGGCAGTGGGGGCTGGTGGTTAGAGCAGGGGCCAGGAGCCAGGACTCCTGGGTTCTCCCTGGCTCTGGGGGGGGCAGTGGGGGCTGGTGGTTAGAGCAGGGGCCGGGAGCCAGGACTCCTGGGTTCTCCCCGGCTCTGGGAGGGCAGTGGGGGCTGGTGGTTAGAGCAGGGGCCGGGAGCCAGGACTCCTGGGTTCTCCCCGGCTCTGGGGGGGCAGTGGGGGCTGGTGGTTAGAGCAGGGGCTGGGAGCCAGGACTCCTGGGTTCTCCCCAGCGCTGGGAGGGCAGTGGGGGCTGGTGGTTAGAGCAGGGCCGGGAGCCAGGACTCCTGGGTTCTCCCTGGCTCTGGGGGGGCAGTGGGGGCTGGTGGTTAGAGCAGGGGCTGGGAGCCAGGACTCCTGGGTTCTCCCCGGCTCTGGGGGGGCAGTGGGGGCTGGTGGTTAGAGCAGGGGCTGGGAGCCAGGACTCCTGGGTTCTCCCCGGCTCTGGGGGGGCAGTGGGGGCTGGTGGTTAGAGCAGGGGCCGGGAGCCAGGACTCCTGGGTTCTCCCTGGCTCTGGGGGGGCAGTGGAGGCTGGTGGTTAGAGCAGGGGCCGGGAGCCAGGACTCCTGGGTTCTCCCCGGCTCTGGGAGGGCAGTGGGGGCTGGTGGTTAGAGCAGGGGGCTGGGAGCCAGGACTCCTGGGTTCTCCCCAGCTCTGGGGGGTCAGTGGGGGCTGGTGGTTAGAGCAGGGGCTGGGAGCCAGGACTCCTGGGTTCTCCCCAGCGCTGGGAGGGCAGTGGGGGCTGGTGGTTAGAGCAGGGGCTGGGAGCCAGGACTCCTGGGTTCTCCCCGGCTCTGGGGGGGCAGTGGGGGCTGGTGGTTAGAGCAGGGGCTGGGAGCCAGGACTCCTGGGTTCTCCCCGGCTCTGGGGGGGCAGTGGGGGCTGGTGGTTAGAGCAGGGGCCGGGAGCCAGGACTCCTGGGTTCTCCCTGGCTCTGGGGGGGCAGTGGAGGCTGGTGGTTAGAGCAGGGGCCGGGAGCCAGGACTCCTGGGTTCTCCCCGGCTCTGGGAGGGCAGTGGGGGCTGGTGGTTAGAGCAGGGGGCTGGGAGCCAGGACTCCTGGGTTCTCCCCGGCTCTGGGGGGGCAGTGGGGGCTGGTGGTTAGAGCAGGGGCCGGGAGCCAGGACTCCTGGGTTCTCCCTGGCTCTGGGGGGGCAGTGGGGGCTGGTGGTTAGAGCAGGGGCCGGGAGCCAGGACTCCTGGGTTCTCCCTGGCTCTGGGGGGGCAGTGGAGGCTGGTGGTTAGAGCAGGGGCCGGGAGCCAGGACTCCTGGGTTCTCCCCGGCTCTGGGGGGTCAGTGGGGGCTGGTGGTTAGAGCAGGGGCTGGGAGCCAGGACTCCTGGGTTCTCCCCAGCGCTGGGAGGGCAGTGGGGGCTGGTGGTTAGAGCAGGGCCGGGAGCCAGGACTCCTGGGTTCTCCCTGGCTCTGGGGGGGCAGTGGGGGCTGGTGGTTAGAGCAGGGGCTGGGAGCCAGGACTCCTGGGTTCTCCCCAGCGCTGGGAGGGCAGTGGGGGCTGGTGGTTAGAGCAGGGCCGGGAGCCAGGACTCCTGGGTTCTCCCTGGCTCTGGGGGGGCAGTGGGGGCTGGTGGTTAGAGCAGGGGCTGGGAGCCAGGACTCCTGGGTTCTCCCTGGCTCTGGGGGGGCAGTGGAGGCTGGGGGTTAGAGTGGGGGGCGGATGGTGGGTGCCCCTTGGCCCCACTTACCTGTCTCCCGCCCGCTCCCGTCTCCTTGGCCTGCTCCCCTGAAGGCAGCTGCTCCTGGGCTCTGGCCGGCTCCAGCCCCGCCTGGCGCTCCCCGTTCTCCAGCCAGGGCGGCTCTTCCTCGTCCTGCTCCTCTTCCTCGTCCTCCCGCAGGCTTCCGGAGCTGCCGCTGGGCGGGGTGGCCTCCAGGGGGCGCCCCGGCTCCCCCTCCTCCTCGTCCCCCTCCCACAGCCCCTCGGGCGGGAACCCCGGTGTCCGGGTGGGGAACCTCCGGCACCCCCACTCCTCCTCGGGGTAGGCTGGGTCCCCCGGCGTCCCCCGGGGGGGTCCCCCGTTCTCCAGCGGGTGCCAAGTCCGGCGAGGGTCCCCCCGCCAGGGCTGCGGGGGGCTGGGGGAGCAGCTGGCCTCGGGGCTCACGTCGGACGGGGTGACGCCATTTTCGTACACCCCGGGGCTGTCGTACTCCAGCAGGTCCGTCTCGGTCCCTTCGGAGTCCCGCCGGGGTTGTGGCTCTGTGTTTTGGGGGGAAGGGAGACAAGGGGATCAGGGTTGGGGTTCGGGGCGGTCAGAGCCCACCTCCCGCCCATGGAGTTCCCCCCCCAGTCACTGGGAATGGGGCCCGTGGGGTGGGAAATGGGGCTCGGATCAAAATCAGCCTCCGCCTCCCCCCAGGTGCTCCATATATGGGGGGCCTAGGGTGAGGGGGTCCCTCTGCCCCCCCGCAACTCACCGGCCTCATCCAGGACAGGCTGAAGGTCCTGAGCCAGGATCTTGGCCACTCGCGCCGCCTCCACGGCCCTCTCGGCGGAGGCCAGGGCCGCGGCGGCCTTAAGTTGGGCATCAGCCGCCCTGTGGGGGGAAGCCGGGGGTCTCTGTGGGGCAGGACCGGTGGTGGCCATTCCCCCTGCCCCCCCTCTGCCCCCCAGCTCCTGTCCCCACCTATAGCTTTGGAGCACCACTCCTGGACCCTCCATCCATCCCCATCTCCTGCCTGTACCCCCAACCCCCTGCCCCCCAAATACACCCCATCTCTTATGTGTACCCCCAACCCCCTGCCCCCCAAATACACCCCATCTCCTACATGTAACCCAAACCCCCTGCCCCCAAATACACCCCATCTCCTACGTGTACCCCCAATCCCCATATATACCCCATCTCCTACCTGCAGCCCCAAATATACCCCCATCTCTTACATGTACCTCCAACACTCTGCCCCAAGACACTCCCATCTTCTACCTGTACCCCAACCCCCTGCCCAAATACACCCCATCTCCTACTTGTACCCCAACCCTCTGCCCCAATACACCCCCATCTTCTACCTGTACCCCAACCCCCTGCCCCCCAATATACCCCATCTCCTACTTGTACCCCAACCCTCTGCCCCAGTACACCCCCATCTTCTACCTGTACCCCAACCCCCTGCCCCCCAATATACCCCATCTCCTACATGTACCCCCAACCCTCTGCCCCCAAATACACCCCATCTCCTACATGTACCCCCAACCCTCTGCCCCCCAAATACACCCCATCTCCTACGTGTAACCCTGCCCCCCATGTTGCCCAGCCCCCCTCCCGCTCCATTCCAGGGAAGCGCCCTTCCCCCCACCAGCCTCTCTGCCCCCCCCACCCCAGCTCCCCTGGTCCATGCCCAGTGGATGCTGCTGCTCCGCGGTTGCCACAGCAACCGCCAGCCAATGGCGGTTGCCATCACCCAGTTGCCTAGGAGACCAGGCAGGCTCTCGCACAGAGCCCGTCTCCCCCAGCCCCCTGGCCGTGCCCTGGCTGGGGATGGCAACTGAATGTGGGGGGGAGGCGCGGGGAGAAGAAGAGAGATCCAGGCCCCGAAAGAACTAATTAACGGCCAGCCGCCAACGAGGGCGAGCGCCAACGGGGGCCAGGTGCTCCATCCCCAGCCAGCCGGGAGCCGGCATGTCTGTCTGCTGGCAGGGCGGATGTCTCCGTTCCCCGGCTGGCCAAGGACGCCAGGCCCGGCAGCCTCGTCCCGGCCGCCCGAGGAACCGCCTGGGCACGGCTGAGACGGGTGCTGGGCACGGCGCCCTCGACGTTTTTCCAGCCGGGGTGGAATAAATTTTTTTCGTGTGCGTGGAGGCCTGGGCGGAGGGGCACCAGCGGGAGAAACACGCCTGGCCGGCTGCGGGGCTCGCCGGATGGCACCTGCCTCTCTCACAGGCGGCTGCCTATGCGTTAGGGTCCCCTCCAGCCCCCAATTTCAGCAAGGGGAATGGCTGGTGGGGCAGGTGGGGGGTGGGGCAGTTGATGTGCGTCTGCACCACCCAGCCTGTCACCCACCTTCTCCTCCGCCGTCTGGGCCAAAGGGAGACCTTTGAAGATGGGGGTCCTCAGAACCCACTTCCCAGAGGGCCGCCCCAGTTGGGTTGGCTTGGCTTGAGCCAGCTTTCAAGAGGGCGACCCCCCCAGTTGGGGAAGGTCACTCAAGCCAGGTTTCAAGGTGGCTGCCAGGGACCCCCTTGTGACCTCTCCCCAGCACGGCCAGCCAGGATGGGGAGGCTCGGGAAGTGGGGGGCAATGGTAGCTGGGGAGGGGGGCCCCCAACATGGATGGCGGAGTTACAGCTTTGGGGGGCCTACAGTCGCTCGGAAGCCTGGGCCTTGCCTAGCGGTGCGGCTGGGGCTGCTGAGGGAGGGGGAACCCCAGGGCCCTGGCACGGGGTGTCCAGGCCTATAGGGTCCCCCTGCAGCCCAGCCCCGCGAGGTGCAAGACAAGCCCCACGGTGGGCCCCAGAGAGTGCAATGGGAAGTGTTACTTCAACACACACCCGCTGCCCGCCCCACACCCTGCCCCCCAGCCCTTCCTCCACCCCTCACTTCCCTTGGCCTCCCCTAAACCTGCCCCCTTCCCCCCGAGACCCTCGCTCCCCCATTGCTCTGCACCCCATTCTCCTCTCTCCCTGCTCCACGCCCCCTCCGCCCCCCGGGACGCCCACCCGCTGCCGGTGCCCTCCGCCGGCCGGCTGACCTGGTAGCTGCCATCTCTTGCTTCTGCCGGGCCAGGCTGACGGCCCGCCGGGCCATCTCCACCGCCCGGTCCACCTTCTCCTTGACTTTGCTGCGCCGGAGCGGGATGAGGTTCTTCACCTTGCCGCTCACCAGCCGGTTGAGCTTGTACTTGCCCTCCTCCTTGGTGCCGTCGGGGTAGGTGGTGCGCCCGTAGCCATGGCGCCGGTTGCCCAGCCACTCGCCCTCGTAGCGCAGCCCGTTGGAGCGCCGGCTGACCCCGTAGCCGCTGCGCCGGTCGGCCCGCCATTCCCCGGCGTAGACCTCGGTGGAGGAGCCCTCGATGGCCAGCCGGGCCAGCATCTCGGGGGGCTCGGTCTCGGCGTAGCTCAGGGTGGTGGCTTCGCTCCCGGTCGAGCTCACCCCGGCCTCGCTCTTCAGAGAGCCCCGCTTGCTCCCCAGGGAGGCCTTGGACTCAGCCCGGCGCACCCGCAGCCCGCTCAGCAAGAGCGAGCGCCGGAAGAAGCCCCCGGTCTTTTTCTTGGCCCCCTTGGGCGGGTCGCCAGGGAAGGCCAGTACGAAGCCGCCCCTGGAGCCCGAGGCTGGGCTGTCTCCCGGGAGCAGCAGAGGGGGAAGAGGGGGCGGCGGGAGAGGCGGAGGGGGCACGCCGGGCTCTGGGTCGCTGCGGAGGGACTCCAGCGAGGTGCGACGCAGGGAACACACCAAGGCCGCCTGGTGGTATGGGACGCTCTGGCGGACGCCGTAGCCGTGGCGCTTGCCGGCTTGCCATTGGCCCTGGTAGGTGCCTGCCAAGGAGGGCACAGGGGGTCAGAGCAGGGCAGGGAGAAAGCAGGCAGGGGTAGGATGGAAACGGAGGGGTCCCACAGCCGGGCCGGTGGAGAAAGGAAGAGAAAGTGGAAGTGGGCAGATGGAGGGATGGAACGGCCGGGACAGAGGATGGTGTGATGGATGGATGGGTGTCCACTGGGGTGGGTGGAGGGCTGGATAAATGGAAGGTGTGGGTGAGTACAGGGGCGGATGGATGGATGGGTGGATGAGTACGGAGGTAGATGGATGGATGGATGGATGACTGCGGGGGTGGATGGATGAGTACAGGGTTAGAAGGATGGGTGGATGGATGGATGAGTACAGGGGTGGATGGGTGAGTACAGGGGTGGATGGGTGAGTATGGGTGAGGATGGATGGATGGATGGATGAATACAGGGGTGGATGGGTGAGTACGGGTGAGGATGGATGGATGAGTACAGGGGTGGATGGATGGATGGATGAGTACAGGGGTGGATGGATGGATGGATGGATGAGTACAGGGGTGGATGGGTGAGTACGGGTGACGATGGATGGATGGATGAGTACAGGGGTGGATGGATGGATGGATGGATGAGTACAGGGGTGGATGGGTGAGTACGGGTGTGGATGGATGGATGAGTACAGGGGTGGATGGGTGAGTACGGGTGACGATGGATGGATGAGTACGGGGTGGATGGGTGAGTACGGGTGACGATGGATGGATGGATGAGTACAGGGGTAGAAGGATGGATGGATGGGTGAGTACGGGGGTGGATGGATGGATGGATGGATGAGTACAGGGGTGGATGGGTAAGTACGGGTGAGGATGGATGGATGAGTACAGGGGTGGATGGGTGAGTACGGGTGTGGATGGATGGATGAGTACAGGGGTGGATGGGTGAGTATGGGTGTGGATGGATGGATGGATGGATGGGTACAGGGGTAGAAGGATGGATGGATGGATGAGTACAGGGGTGGATGGGTGAGTACGGGTGTGGATGGATGGATGAGTACAGGGGTGGATGGGTGAGTATGGGTGTGGATGGATGGATGGATGGATGGGTACAGGGGTAGAAGGATGGATGGACGGATGAGTACAGGGGTGGATGGGTGAGTATGGGTGTGGATGGATGGATGGGTACAGGGGTAGAAGGATGGATGGATGGGTGAGTACAGGGGTGGATGGATGAGTACGGGTGAAGATGGATGGATGGATGGATGGATGAGTACGGGGGTGGATGGATGGATGAGTACAGGGGTGGATGGGTGAGTATGGGTGTGGATGGATGGATGGATGGATGGGTACAGGGGTAGAAGGATGGATGGATGGATGAGTACAGGGGTGGATGGGTGAGTACGGGTGTGGATGGATGGATGGGTACAGGGGTAGAAGGATGGATGGATGGGTGAGTACAGGGGTGGATGGATGAGTACGGGTGAAGATGGATGGATGGATGAGTACGGGGGTGGATGGATGGATGAGTATGGGGGTAGAAGGATGGATGGATGGATGAGTACAGAGGTGGATGGGTGAGTACGGGTGAGGATGGATGGATGAGTGCAGGGGTGGATGGATGGATGAGTACAGAGGTGGATGGGTGAGTACGGGTGAGGATGGATGGATGAGTGCAGGGGTGGATGGATGGATGAGTACAGGGGTGGATGGGTGAGTACGGGTGTGGATGGATGGATGGATGGGTACAGGGGTAGAAGGATGGATGGATGGGTGAGTACAGGGGTGGATGGGTGAGTACGGGTGAAGATGGATGGATGGATGGATGAGTACGGGGTGGATGGATGGATGAGTATGGGGGTAGAAGGATGGATGGATGGATGAGTACAGAGGTGGGTGGATGGATAGACGGACGCATACGGGGACAGATGGATGGGCGGATGGATGGGGTGTGGGTCTGTGCAGGGCTGGCCGGATGGAACCGCAGGGCTGGGGCCAGGGCCAGGGCCGGTGTGATGACCCCAGAGGGCCGGCCAGAGCACGGAGCAGCCGGACTGCGCGTGGACGTGCTGGGATGGAGGACATGTACAGCCAGGCCGAGGGCCGGAGTGCAGACCTGGCCGGCCCGATGGAACCCCCTTCTTCTCCCTCCTGGCCCCGCCCCGCCCCGCCCCGCCCCGCGGGCGCCTCACCTCCGTCGGCGTAGGTCTCGGTGCCATAGCCATCCTGCAGCCCGTCCCTCCACTGGCCCGCGTAGGTCACCCCGGAGCGGCTCTCCCAGACGCCGGCCCGGCCCTTCAGCCCATGGCTCCACTCCCCCTTGTAACACCACTTGCTCTTCCGTTCCACGCCCAGCCCTTCCCGCTTGCCCTGGCTCCAGTGGCCCTGGTAGGTGTTGCCGCTGGGCCAGGTGTAGACGCCCAGGGACTCGAATCCCCGGCGCCACTGCCCGCTGTACTCGCCCTGGGCCCCGGGGCTGGTGCAGACCCCGTAGCCATGTGCCCGGCCCTCCTGCCAGTCGCCCACGTAGCAGCCGCCATCGTCAAACTCGAACCTGCCCCCGGGGGACATGCATGTAACGGGGCTCTGCCTCCCCCGGTGCCGGCTAACCCCAGGGCCCCGCGTGCATCACCGGGGCCAGCCCCACTGCACAGGGCTAGCTCTAGGTGGCACTGCCGGGCATGGGGGGCGGCAGCCTCCTCAGTTAGCTGGCGTGCCTCTGCTCGGCAGGGTCAAGGTGGCATCTGGCGTGCCGGCTTCCGCTCCTCCTGCAGGCGGACGAAGGGACTACAGCCGTACGTTGGTCCGAGTGTTCTTCCCTTACAGCTGGAGTGAGGTCCCAGACTTGGCCACCTACAGGCGGACAATGATACTACAGCTGTACGTTGGTCCGAGTGTTCTTCCCTTACAGCTGGAGTGAGGTCCCGGACTTGGCCACCTACAGGCGGACAATGATACTACAGCCGTACATTGGTCCGAGTGTTCTTCCCTTACAGCTGGAGTGAGGTCCCGGACTTGGCCACTTACAGGCGGACAATGATACTACAGCCGTACGTTGGTCCGAGTGTTCTTCCCTTACAGCTGGAGTGAGGTCCCGGACTTGGCCACTTACAGGCGGACAATGAAACGACAGCCGTATGTTGGTCTGAGTGTTCTCCCCTACACCGGCAGTGAGGTCCCGGACTTGGCCACCTACAGGTGGACAATGAAACTACAGCCGTATGTTGGTCTGAGTGTTCTTCCCTTACAACGGGAATGAGGTCCCAGACTTGGCCACCTACAGGCGGACACTGAGACTACAGCCGTATGTTGGTCTGGGTGTTCTTCCCCTACAACGGGAGTGAGGTCCCAGACTTGGCCACCTACAGGCGGACAATGAGACTACAGCTGTACATCAGTCCGGGTGTTCTTGCCCTACAGCGGGAGTGAGGTCTCAGACTCAGCCACATATAGGTGGACGGTGAGCCTATTCCTGGAGTCCTCCTTCCTTACAGTCGTAGTGAGATCCCAGGCAAGCGGTGTAGCTACCGGTGTACAGAGAACCGGGAGTTCTCCTACAGGCACACGGTGGGAGTGGTTACAGCTGGACAGCAATCTCGGCGTTCTCCGGCTACAGGTCTGTGTTTAAGCTGCAGTCACACACGAACCACAGGACCGTGTCACCTACAGCCATTCAGTGGGGCTGCACTCGTACAGTAATCATGGAGTTACCTCCTACAGGCATACAGCAGTGCTATAAAAGCCCCAGATGTCTCCACCTACATGCGTTAACTGGGAGGGGTCAGAGGTCTTTGGCTACAGGCGTGTGGTTGTGTCAACACCTAGAGTAACCTGGCAGGGGCAGGCTGGTGCCCTACAGTCAGACGTCAGCCTGTAATTCTGCAGCGACTGGGGTACGGGTCGACGGTGGCCTCCACATCTGCAAGAGCTTTGGTCCGACTGGGTGTTGCCGTGCTACAAGCTGGGACTGCCTGTATTTGACGAGCAGGCGGGGGATGGGAGCGCTCCGGCTACAGGCATGCAACAGTCCTTGATTCCTCCAGCTACAAGCACGGGGCGAGTCCAGGGGTCTCCTGTGACAGGCAGGCTCTCTGTTCTGCAGCTGCCGGTGTAGACCAGCCCTGGAGTTGGAGGCAACAGGCGGACAGCCGTCTCAGGGTTCTCCAGCTACAGGCGGACAGCATCCAACAGGCACCGAGGAGGCCTAACTACAGGCGTTGGGCTGGGCACCCCATTCCCTGGCTCAGAGAGGCTCCAGGTGTTGCCAGGGTGCAGGCGAGGTGCTTGGGGTGTGGCGTGGAGCTGGGGAGGACCCCCAGGAGTGGCCACATCCTGGGCAGTACCTACAACGAGAGGAGGTGACTGGCTGGGGGAGGGAGGGAGGAACAACCAGACTCGAGACATAGAGACAGGCAGCTGGGAAACTGCCCCCACACACCCCACGGCAACCCCGTCCCCGCCAGCAGGGACCCCCCCACGACGGGGAAAGAGAGCAGGCTGTGCCAGGGGGACTCACACCCCACTCAAGGCTCAGCTGGAGCACCATCCAGGGTGTGTGGGGAGGGACAGACGGGTGGAGGGGTGGCTAGAGAGGAGGGAGGGACCCAGGGGCACGTAGGGAGAGGCAGACACACCAAGGGGTCTGGGGGGACAGATGGACCCGGGTGTGTGTGGGGAGGGACAGACAGACCCAGGGGTGCGTGGGGAGGGACAGGCAGACCCAAGGGTGCGTGGGGAGGGACAGGCGGACCCAGGGGTGCATGGGGAGGGACAGCTGGACATGGGTGGGGCAGGACAGACGGACCCAGGGGCACGTGGGGAGGGACAGGCGGACCCAAGGGTGCGTGGGGAGGGACAGGGGGACCCAGGGGTGCATGGGGAGGGACAGACGGACGCGGGGGGGGCAGGACAGACGGACCCAGGGGCGCGTGGGGCAGGACAGACGGACGCGGGGGGGGCAGGACAGACGGACCCAGGGGCGCGTGGGGCAGGACAGACGGACGCGGGGGGGGCAGGACAGACGGACCCAGGGGCGCGTGGGGCAGGACAGACGGACGCGGGGGGGGCAGGACAGACGGACCCGGGGTGCGTGGGGCAGGACAGACGGACGCGGGGGGGGCAGGACAGACGGACCCAGGGGCGCGTGGGGCAGGACAGACGGACGCGGGGGGGGGCAGGACAGGCGGACCCAGGGGCGCGTGGGGGGCAGGACAGACGGACGCGGGGGGGGGCAGGACAGGCGGACCCAGGGGCGCGTGGGGGGCAGGACAGACGGACGCGGGGGGGGCAGGACAGACGGACCCAGGGGCGCGTGGGGCAGGACAGACGGACGCGGGGGGGGCAGGACAGACGGACCCGGGGTGCGTGGGGCAGGACAGACGGACGCGGGGGGGGCAGGACAGGCGGACCCAGGGGCGCGTGGGGGGCAGGACAGACGGACGCGGGGGGGGCAGGACAGGCGGACCCGGGGTGCGTGGGGCAGGACAGACGGACGCGGGGGGGGCAGGACAGACGGACGCGGGGGGGGCAGGACAGACGGACCCAGGGGCGCGTGGGGGGCAGGACAGACGGACGCGGGGGGGGCAGGACAGGCGGACCCGGGGTGCGTGGGGCAGGACAGACGGACGCGGGGGGGGCAGGACAGACGGACCCAGGGGCGCGTGGGGGGCAGGACAGACGGACGCGGGGGGGGGCAGGACAGGCGGACCCAGGGGCGCGTGGGGGGCAGGACAGGCGGACGCGGGGGGGGGCAGGACAGGCGGACCCAGGGGCGCGTGGGGCAGGACAGACGGACGCGGGGGGGGGCAGGACAGGCGGACCCAGGGGCGCGTGGGGGGCAGGACAGACGGACGCGGGGGGGGGCAGGACAGGCGGACCCAGGGGCGCGTGGGGGGCAGGACAGACGGACCCAGGGGCGCGTGGGGCAGGACAGACGGACGCGGGGGGGGCAGGACAGGCGGACCCAGGGGCGCGTGGGGGGCAGGACAGACGGACGCGGGGGGGGCAGGACAGGCGGACCCAGGGGCGCGTGGGGCAGGACAGACGGACGCGGGGGGGGCAGGACAGGCGGACGGCTACTCACCGCTGCGCCCCGCTCCCGAGGCCGGGCAGGGCAGGGCCGGGCCGGAGCCGGCGGGGGGCCGGGCACACCCCGGGGAGCCGCCGCCGCCCCCGCCCACGCGCCGGCCCCACGGAGGCAGCGGGGAGGGCGGGGGGCAGAGCTGGGGGGCTGCAGCCGCGGACAGGCGCAGGGCACCGCCGCCGAGCCAGGCGTGGGGGGGGGCCGGGAAGGGCGGGGGGCGGGGCGAGGGGCGGAGCTAAGGGCGGGGGGGGGCGAGATGTGGAGCCCGGCGGGGGAGGGGGCGAAGCGGCGGCGGCGCAGTGTGTGTCTGATGTGGGGGGGGGGGAGAACGCAGCCCCCCCCCCTTAGCCGGGGCCACGTGACTGGGGGGAGCTGCTGGGGAGCCCCTCCCCTCCTTCACCTCGTTCTCACCCCCCGCCCTGCCCCCCGCTACAGAACCCGCCCCTCCCCCCGAGAGGCGCCCCCGACTCTCTGCTGCCCCCCAGCACGTACCCCAAGAATTCCATCACCCCCCCACACCCAGTCCACCCTCCCGCTCCCCCAGGAGACCCCCCGCCAGTCACCCCAGCTCCCTGCCCCCACCCTGCTTCTCTGCCAAGGGGGGACCCCAAACTCCCCTCCCCTGAGCAGATGGAGGGATGGAGGCATGGACAGATGGATGGATAGATAGGTACATGGCTGGACAGATGGATGGATGATGGATGGCTGGAGGGACAGTTGGACGGATGGAGGGATGGTTGGACAGATGGACGGATGGAGGGATGGATGGACAGATGAACAGGTAGAGGTTTGGACAGGTGGCCTGATGGCTGGACGGGGTGTGTGTGTGTCTGGGACTAGATGGAGGGATGGTTGGACAGATGGATGGATGGACAGATGGATGAACGGAGAGATGGATGGACAGATGAATGGATGGAGGGGTGAACAGAGAGATGGACGGATGGCTGAATGGAGGGATGGACAGATGGACAGCTGGATGGACAGATGGACAGACTGATGGACGGATGGATGGGTGAACGGAGAGACGGACAGATGCATAGATGGATGCAGGGATGGACGGATGGATGGATGGACAGATGGGTGGATGGATGGGTGACTGGAGAGGTGGACGAATGGACAGATGGGTGGATGGGTGAATGGCGAGATGGACAGATGGACGGATGGGTGGATGGATGGATGGGTGAACGGCGAGATGGACGGATGGATGGACAGAGGGATGCATAGGGGTTTGTGTCCAGGCCTTCACCGGGGAGAGCCCGGGGGTAGCTTTGAAGCCAGCAAACTCCCAGCACAGCTTGGAACCAGGCCCCTAGACTTGGGAGCCCCCCGCGTGTCCCAGCCTGAGCTGCCTTCTGCTCCGTCCTTGCCTCGCCGTAGCTCTGCTGGGGAGACATGCGTGGCCGGGTGGGCGGCACTTGGGGGGTCACAGCGACCCCCCCGACCGAGGCCGGCCTGGGCTCCCAGGAGTGCTTTCCAGGCACTTTGTGAGCACGTCTCCCTGGACAAGGATGGGGCTGACCAGGGGCTGGGCTGTACCAAAGGGGGGTGTAGGGGGGGGTCCCTTTTTCCAGCTTCTCCATAACCACGGTGGGGTGCGGGGGCGGGTGGCCGTCGGTGCCTTCGCAAACTCAGGTCTCTCCCCCGCCCGCCAGCTTCTCCTTCCACAGCTGGTCAAACCAGTGGAGTTGAGGAGTTGTGCAGCTTCCTCGGCTCCTGCCGCTGCTGTGAGTCCTGGGGGGCCCCCCCCCGGGTACTGCCAGTCCTACCCCGCTTCCTGATAATGCCCCACCTTGTGGTGCTCAGGGCAGGGCGCTTGGGGGGAAGGGAGCAGGACCTGCGGGACAGGAGTGAGGGGCACCAGCAGGGCTCGGGAGGGCAGAAGGTGCCATGGACCCCCCTGGTAGAACTCATCAGAAGACCCACCGTGCTGGCCAGGACTCCCTGGGTTGTCCCAGCTGTGCCCCCACCTGCGGCGACCCCCTCACGAGGCAGCAGATCCCAGCCCCACCACCCTCCCCTGGTGACCAACTCCAGACTCCACCCAGGCGGCAGAGACCTCTGCAGGGACGTTTTCCACGCAAGTCGGCTGTGTGGTTTACGTCCCACCTTTCCCTCCGCCACCCCCTCGTCTCCTTTTGGGCTGTATCTGCTTCTGGTGCCCGATCAAATCTTCACAGGGCCCCTGAGGGCTGCGTGTGTGTGTGTGTGTGTGTTTGTGTTTCCGCCTGTGTGTGTTTGTCTTCACTCACAATGTTCAGAAGACGCGTTCCATCCCCGGAGGTTTTTAAGCCTCAGCTTGACATAGTCCTGGCTGGGGTGGTTTAGTTGAGGTCGATCCTGCTTGGGGCAGGGGTCTGGACTCGGCGAATCTTCTCGCCCTGGGAGGCTCTGAACAGACGTATTCAGGAGCTGAGCTCCTGGCGAGACATTCTAGGTGCACCTCCAAAGGGACAGTGGCGTCTCTGTCTGGACACGTTGTGGTTTGGCCACGACACTCGACTGTTCTTTTATCCAAGAGGGTTCCCAAGGGTTGGCCCTCAACCGTCGGTATCACGGACATGGCCTTGGAGGAAGACTGTTGGCTGAAGATGAGACATCCCTCCAGGAAGCACAGACCAGCGGCCTCTAGAGCCAGGTTGTAATTACCCAAGGGAATGCTCTGCGGCCAATCGCAAGAACTAATATTGCATTTTCAAGTCTATGCCGGAGTGGAGCCAGGAAGGGACGACTGGGACGTTCTTGGGTTTGTAAGAGGAACACGGGAACCATTGTTGCAGCCACTGTCCTAGGTATGCCCCGATCTTCGGCCAAGGGAGGTGTCTGTGGAAAGCTGGTGAAGGTAAAATGGTCATTCCTGGGAGATCTAGGCAGGAGGTCTGGTGACCTACCGGGACAGGTTCCTAGACAGGTGAAGCCGTACGAGCCAGAGAAAAGGCCCCATCAGGTGCCAATCCACAACTGCCCCCAAAGGACACGGGTAAAAGACCTGCTCCGCCTCAGATGGGCTTCCCCACAGGAGAACGATGGAATTCCCCACGCACGGGCGAAGGGATAGAGATGCCCCTGAGGGTCCTCCGTCTTCGTCTTCAACCCAGCTCATCGCTTCAGGACCACCTTGGCTATGAACGAAGCCCAGAAGGATCGTTGACCCGTCCCAACGAAGAACGGACTCCAGAGACTGCAGCCGGCACCAGGAACTTTGTGATCGGTGTGCGCAATTCGAGCACTTTCACAATTCGACTCTCACCCGATTCTTTCTTTCGTTCGATTAACAAATCTTTCGATTTTAGATGCTAAAGGACGGCCCCAGCGCGCTCTTTGGAGAAAGATCAGAAGTGCACATTGACCCGGGGACACGGCTGTTCCTTTGGGGCTGGAAAAACCTGAGATTTGGTGAGATTGGTTTTCATAACCTCTCACGTGTGTGGTGGTGGCACAAGGGAAGCTGGAGAGTCTGAGGGAACTGCTTGGGTGACATTCTGCTGGCCAGTTTGGCAACAGATGTGCTCTGTGTGACGGGTGGAGGACCCCCGGTCTAGGGCTGTTTTAAGCCATTTGCCCTGGTTTGGCCCTCTAGCGGTGCCTAGAAAAACCGCCAACATTACAATGACCCTCCGGGAAATGACCACGCATCTCACAAGGGGACGTACAGTTTGAGCAGTGACTTAACATGGCGGTCAGTCAACTGGAAGAGTCAACATTTATCCAGCTGGGAGGGAAAGATGGACCCTCTCTGACCCGGTCTGGTTTAGGAGGGAAGGTGGCACGTTTGGCGACCTATGAATTGCCACTTGTAGTTCGTTGGCCAAAGCTCTGGAGGAGAGTTGACCATGTTCTACAAGGTAGTGGTTGGCCAAGCCCTGGTGAACCGTTGGCCGTGTTCTGTAAAGTAGTCGGTTGGTCAAGCCCTGGAGAAGAGTTGACCATGTTCTACAAGATAGTTGGTTGGCCAAGCCCTGGAGAAGAGTTGACCATGTTCTACAGGATAGTTGGTTGGCCAAGCCCTGGAGAAGAATTGCCACTTGTAGTTCGTTGGCCAAAGCTCTGGAGGAGAGTTGACCATGTTCTACAAGGTAGTGGTTGGCCAAGCCCTGGTGAACCGTTGGCCGTGTTCTGTAAAGTAGTCGGTTGGTCAAGCCCTGGAGAAGAGTTGACCATGTTCTACAAGATAGTTGGTTGGCCAAGCCCTGGAGAAGAGTTGACCATGTTCTACAAGATAGTTGGTTGGCCAAGCCCTGGAGAAGAGTTGACCATGTTCTACAAGGAGGCTTCCTCATGCTGGTTAAGATGACGGGATCTTCCCTCTTGTTGGTGGAGGGTGGCTTATTTTGATTTTAAATCCTGCCCCTCTCTTTTTCTCCTTTCCCCCATGAGAGGCCACCCTGCCCCTGAGCCCCACAAGAAAGATGCAGAGGACGCACACAAGAACAATTCATCGTCTTTTCTGGGTCACTAGTACATGGAGCAATGGGGAGAGGGGAAGGGTGGGGTCCACACCTCTGAACCTGCTCCATGCCTCCCTGCCACCCCCTCAGGGCTGGTCCACTTTCTCCAGCCTCACAAAGAACCCCATACTCCCAGCCCCCCACAAATCTTGCACCCCTACTTCCCTGAAGCTGACCTCAAATTCCTGCCACCCAAACCGGCTTCTCTCCCAGGTCCCCAAGAGGGGACCCCAATAGCTATCAGCCCCCCCAGTTTGGGGCTGGGACGTGTGCTGGGGCCAGGGGCTCAGAGCCGCGAAGGGGCTCCCCCAGCCACCACCATGGTCTCCCCGCTGATGTAGCTGGCGTCGGGGGAGCAGAGGAAGGAGACGATCCCGGCGCAGTCGGAGGGGTCCCCCAGCCTGGGGAGAAGAGAGACGGTCAGTGCGGGAGGGGTGGATGTGGGGCTGGGGCAATGGATGCTGGGGTGGAGGGACAGGCTGGGGGGCTGGATGGGGGTCACGGCTACCTTTGTACTCTGAGGGTCTCCATCATTTTCTCCTTTACGGCCTCGTCCTTCCAGAGCTGGGAGAAAAACCAGAGCTGGGGGGTCACAGTCCTGCCCACCCCCGGCCAGGCTCCGCTCCACCCCAGGCCCCGCCCCCAGCCCCACCCGCCCCAGGCCAGGCCCCGCCTCCAACTGAGTCCCCCACCCAGCTGAGGCCAGTAGCCCCAGTGGCGTCCCCCAGCCAGGCCCCAGCCCCACTCACGGCGGCGCTGAACTTGGTCTGGATGAGGCCGGGCGCCAGGCAGTTGATGCGGATGTTGTGGGGGCCGAGCTCGGGGGCCAGCACCTTGGTGAGCCCCAGCAGGGCCGTCTTGCTGACGCTGTAGGGACCCAGGCCCTGCGTGGGGGGGGGCGGGGCTGAGTGCGGTCGGGCCTTGATCCGCCCCCCGGCTCCCGTCCTGCCCCCCGGCCTCCGCCTGCCCCCCCTGGCCTCCGCCTGCCCCCCCCAGCTCCTGTCCTGCCCCCCCCGGCTCCCGTCCTGCCCCCCGGCCTCCGCCTGCCCCCTGGCTCCCGTCCTGCCCCCCGGTCTCTGCCTGCGCCCCCTGGCTCCCGTCCTGCCCCCCGGTCTCTGCCTGCCCCCCCCAGCTCCTGTCCTGCCCCCCCCGGCTCCCATCCTGCCCCCCGGCCTTCGCCTGCCCCCACCGGCCTCTGCCTGCCCCCCCCCCCGGCTCCCGTCCTGCCCCCCGGTCTCCGCCTGCCCCCCGGCCTCTGCCTGCCCCCCCCCCCCGGCTCCCGTCCTGCCCCCCGGTCTCCGCCTGCCCCCCGGCCTCTGCCTGCCCCCCCACCCGGCTCCCGTCCTGCCCCTCGGTCTCTGCCTGCCTCCCCCGGCTCCCGTCCTGCCCCCCGGTCTCTGCCTGCCCCCCCCAGCTCCTGTCCTGCCCCCCCCGGCTCCCGTCCTGCCCCCCAGCCTCCGCCTGCCCCCCCCCGGCTCCTGTCCTGCCCCCCGGCCTCCACCTGTTCCCCCCGGCTCCCGTCCTGCCCCCCGGCCTCCACCTGCCCCCCCCGGCTCCCGTCCTGCCCCCCGGCCTCTGCCTGCCCCCCCCGGCTTCCGTCCTGCCCCCGGGCCTCCGCCTGCCCCCCCCGGCCTCCGCCTGCCCCTCCCGGCTCCCGTCCTGCCCTCCGGCTCCCGTCCTGCCCCACAGCCTCCACCTGCCCCTCCCGGCTCCCGTCCTGCCCTCCGGCTCCCATCCTGCCCCACAGCCTCCACCTGCCCCTCCCGGCTCCCGTCCTGCTCCCCCACTCTGCTCCACCTGCCCTCCCCTGCCTTGCCCCCCAACTCTGCCCCCCAGCTTCCCTCCTGCCCCACAGCCTCCACCTGCTCCCTCTCTCCAGCCCGCCCCACCCCGTGCCCCCCGCCAGGGCGTCTCACCGGGAAGGGGGAGAACCCCGCGATGGAGGAGACCAGCACGATGGAGCCGCCCCTGTGGGGGGAGAGGGGGTGAGGCAGAGAGCCCAGCCGCGGCCCCCCCCCCCCGGGGCCCCCCTACTCACCCCCGTTTCTCCATGTGGGGTACGACCAGGCCGACCAGCACCGCCGTGGCCGTCACGTTGATCTGCAGGATCTGAAAAGGGGGAGTCAGGGGGGTCCCCCAGCCCCACTCTGCCCCAGCACCCTCCCCCCTCCCCCTCCAAGCCCTCTGCCCCCGCGTCCCCTCCCCCACCTTGTTCCACACGGACTCGCTAGCCTCCAGCGCGCTGCCCACCACGGGGTTCACGGCGGCATTGGACACCAGGATGTCGATCCCCCCGTGACGCTCCAGGGCCTGCGGGGGGGAGAAGGTGATAGGTGAACCCAGGAGTCCGGGCTCCCGCCCCCCCTGCTCTAACCACCAGCCCCCACTGCCCCCCCAGAGCCGGGGAGAACCCAGGAGTCCTGGCTCCCGGCCCCTGGTCTAACCACCAGCCCCCACTGCCCCCCCAGAGCCAGGGAGAACCCAGGAGTCCTGGCTCCCGGCCCCTGGTCTAACCACCAGCCCCCCACTGCCCCCCCAGAGCCGGGGAGAACCCAGGAGTCCTGGCTCCAGGCCCCTGCTCTAACCACCAGCCCCCACTGCCCCCCCAGAGCCGGGGAGAACCCAGGAGTCCTGGCTCCCAGCCCCTGCTCTAACCACCAGCCCCCACTGCCCCCCCAGAGCCAGGGAGAACCCAGGAGTCCTGGCTCCCAGCCCCTGCTCTACCCACCAGCCCCCACTGCCCACCCAGAGCCAGGGAGAACCCAGGAGTCCTGGCTCCCAGCCCCTGCTCTACCCACCAGCCCCCACTGCCCTCCCAGAGCCGGGGAGAACCCAGGAGTCCTGGCTCCCGGCCCCCCTGCTCTAACCACCAGCCCCCACTGCCCACCCAGAGCCGGGGAGAACCCAGGAGTCCTGGCTCCCGGCCCCCCTGCTCTAACCACCACCCCCCACTGCCCCCCAGAGCCGGGGAGAACCCAGGAGTCCTGGCTCCCGGCCCCCCTGCTCTAACCACCACCCCCCACTGCCCTTCCAGAGCCAGGGAGAACCCAGGAGTCCTGGCTCCCGGCCCCTGCTCTAACCACCAGCCCCCACTGCCCTCCCAGAGCCGGGGAGAACCCAGGAGTCCTGGCTCCCGGCCCCCCTGCTCTAACCACCAGCCCCCACTGCCCACCCAGAGCCGGGGAGAACCCAGGAGTCCTGGCTCCCAGCCCCCCTGCTCTAACCACCAGCCCCCACTGCCCTCCCAGAGCCGGGGAGAACCCGGGAGTCCTGGCTCCCGGCCCCTGCTCTAACCACCAGCCCCCACTGCCCTCCCAGAGCCAGGGAGAACCTGGGAGTCCTGGCTCCCGGCCCCCTGCTCTAACCACCAGCCCCCACTGCCCCCCCAAGGCTGGGGAGAACCCAGGCGTCCGGGCTCCCGGCCCCTTCCCCGCTCACCCCAGGGCTCACCGTGGCCACCAGGCGCTCGCGGTCCTCGGCGCTGCCCACGTGGCAGACGGTGCCGGACACGCTCAGGTTCTGGGCCTGCAGCTCAGCCACGGCCCGATCCACGTTGGCCTGTTTCCGGCTGCTCAGCACCACGTGGGCCCCATCCTGCGCCAGCCGCTGGGCCACAGCGAACCCGATCCTGGGGCGCAGAGGGGTTGGGAGTGGGGCACTGGCAGGGCTGGGGGGCAGGGGCTGAGGGGCACTGGTGGGGCTATGGGGCAGGAGTGAGGGGCACTGGTGGGGCTGGGGGGCAGGGGCTGGGGGGCACTGGTGGGGCTGTGGGGTGGCAGTGAGGGGCACTGGTGGGGCTATGGGGCAGGAGTGGGGCACTGGTGGGGCTGGGGGGCAGGGGCTGTGGGACACTGGTGGGGCTGTGGGGTGGCAGTGAGGGGCACTGGTGGGGCTATGGGGCAGGAGTGCGGCACTGGTGGGGCTGGGGGGCAGGGGCTGTGGGACACTGGTGGGGCTGTGGGGCAGGGCTGTGGGGTGGCAGTGAAGGGCACTGGTAGGGCTGTGGGGCACTGGTGGGGCAGGGGCTGTGGGGCGGGGGTGGGGCACGGGTGGGGCTGTGGGGCAGTGGCTGGGGGACAGGCATGGGGGCCACCGGTGGGGCCGGGCTGGGGGGCAGGTGTGTGGGGCGGGTGGGGGCTGCAGGGGGTCACTCACCCCTCGGTGGAAGCGGTAACTAGGGCCACCTTCCCGGCCAGGACCCCTCGGCTCGGCCCGGCCGTGCCCATGGCCCGCAGCGAGCCCCACACGGAGCCCGGCCCCGCCAGCCGGCCCCACATGGCGCCCGTGGACTCTGCCCTGCACGGGAGGGGGAGAGAAAAGGACGGGGGTGGGGCGGCGTGTGCAGAGCCCAGCCCCACGGCAGCCCCCCAGCGCCCCCAGGAACTTGCTCTGCCCCCCAGCAGCCCCGGGACCCCGCTCTGCCCCCCAGCCCCACGGCAGCTCCCCAGCGCCCCCGGGAGCCCGCTCTGCCCCCCCAGCCCCACGGCAGCCAACCAGCGCCCCCAGGAACTTGCTCTGCCCCCCAGCAGCCCCGGGACCCCGCTCTGCCCCCCAACCCCACGGCCAGACCCCCCAGCGCCCCCCAGCGCCCCCGGGACCCCGCTCTGCCCCCCGCCAGCCCCCGACAAACTTTTTCAGGAAACTTCCACCTTCGTTCCCCGCAGGGGCGAAGGGCTCCGCCCCCCCGGCACCCCCCGACTCCGCCACCCCCCAGACCGCCCCCCCCGCACCCCGGCCGGGACTCACGGCCGCCGAAAGCGAAACCGACCCGAGCCGCGGTGGGACGGGAGCCGGGCGCCCCCTGGCGGGCAGCGGGGCGGGACAGGCGGGGGGAGGGGCACAGGGCGGGACAAACAGACAGACAGACGGACAGCCGGGCGGGGGGGGGCGTACAGAGGTGATCAGACAGACAGACAGACAGACAGACAGACAGCCGGGGGGGGCGTACAGAGGTGAACAGACAGACAGACAGACAGCCGGGGGGCGCGTACAGAGGTGAACAGACAGACAGACAGCCGGGGGGGGGCGTACAGAGGTGAACAGACAGACAGACAGACAGCCGGGGGGGGCGTACAGAGGTGAACAGACAGACAGCCGGGGGGGGCGTACAGAGGTGAGCAGACAGACAGACAGACAGCCGGGGGGGGCGTACAGAGGTGAACAGACAGACAGACAGACAGCCGGGGGGGGGCGTACAGAGGTGAGCAGACAGACAGACAGACAGCCGGGGGGGGGCGTACAGAGGTGAGCAGACAGACAGACAGACAGCCGGGGGGGGGGCGTACAGAGGTGAACAGACAGACAGACAGACAGCCGGGGGGGGCGTACAGAGGTGATCAGACAGACAGACAGACAGCCGGGGGGGGCGTACAGAGGTGAACAGACAGACAGACAGACAGCCGGGGGGGGGCGTACAGAGGTGAGCAGACAGACAGACAGACAGCCGGGGGGGGGGCGTACAGAGGTGAGCAGACAGACAGACAGACAGCCGGGGGGGGGGCGTACAGAGGTGAACAGACAGACAGACAGACAGCCGGGGGGGGCGTACAGAGGTGAGCAGACAGACAGACAGACAGCCGGGGGGGGCGTACAGAGGTGAACAGACAGACAGACAGCCGGGGGGGGCGTTCAGAGGTGAACAGACAGACAGACAGACAGCCGGGGGGGGCGTACAGAGGTGAGCAGACAGACAGACAGACAGCTGGGGGGAGCGTACAGAGGTGAGCAGACAGACAGACAGACAGCCGGGGGGGGGCGTACAGAGGTGAACAGACAGACAGACAGACAGCCGGGGGGGGGCGTACAGAGGTGAACAGACAGACAGACAGACAGCCGGGGGGGGCGTACAGAGGTGAACAGACAGACAGACAGACAGCCGGGGGTGGGGCGTACAGAGGTGAGCAGACAGACAGACAGACAGCCGGGGGGGGCGTACAGAGGTGAACAGACAGACAGACAGACAGCCGGGGGGGGGCGTACAGAGGTGAACAGACAGACAGACAGCGGGGGGGGCGTACAGAGGTGAACAGACAGACAGACAGACAGCCGGGGGGGGCGTACAGAGGTGAGCAGACAGACAGACAGACAGCCGGGGGGGGGCGTACAGAGGTGAGCAGACAGACAGACAGACAGCCGGGGGGGGGCGTACAGAGGTGAGCAGACAGACAGACAGACAGCGGGGGGGGCATACAGAGGTGAGCAGACAGACAGACAGACAGCCGGGGGGGGGCGTACAGAGGTGAGCAGACAGACAGACAGACAGCCGGGGGGGGGCGTACAGAGGTGAGCAGACAGACAGACAGACAGCCGGGGGGGGCGTACAGAGGTGAGCAGACAGACAGACAGACAGCTGGGGGGGGCGTACAGAGGTGAGCAGACAGACAGACAGACAGCTGGGGGGCGCGTACAGAGGTGAGCAGACAGACAGACAGACAGCCGGGGGGGGCGTACAGAGGTGAACAGACAGACAGACAGACAGCCGGGGGGGGCGTACAGAGGTGAACAGACAGACAGACAGACAGCCGGGGGGGGCGTACAGAGGTGAACAGACAGACAGACAGACAGACAGCCGGGGGGGGGCGTACAGAGGTGAACAGACAGACAGACAGCCGGGGGGGGCGTACAGAGGTGAACAGACAGACAGACAGCCGGGGGGGGGCGTACAGCGTCACACGAGGTCACACCCAGCTTTCCCGTTCCCAGCCTCAGGGACAACGATTATTGTCCCGTCGCCGGTTCTTTGCTCCCGACGGTGAACGTTTCACCTCCCACGCGCCGGGCACAGGCCAGGCCTGAGATCCCTTCCCGGGGGGCACGGGGACGCCAGCCCTGGGGGAGGACGCGGGCAGGGCCGGGGCGGAGGCCAGGCCTGAGATCCCTTCCCGGGGGGCACGGGGACGCCAGCCCTGGGGGAGGACGCGGGCAGGGCCGGGGCACAGGCCAGGCCTGAGATCCCTTCCCGGGGGGCACGGGGCCGCCAGCCCTGGGGGAGGACGCGGGCAGGGCCGGGGCACAGGCCAGGCCTGAGATCCCTTCCCGGGGGGCACGGGGCCGCCAGCCCTGGGGGAGGACGCGGGCAGGGCCGGGGCGGAGGCCAGGCCTGAGATCCTTTCCCGGGGGGCACGGGGCCGCCAGCCCTGGGGGAGGACGCGGGCAGGGCCGGGGCGGAGGCCAGGCCTGAGATCCCTTCCCGGGGGGCACGGGGCCGCCAGCCCTGGGGGAGGACGCGGGCAGGGCCGGGGCGGAGGCCAGGCCTGAGATCCTTTCCCGGGGGGCACGGGGCCGCCAGCCCTGGGGGAGGACGCGGGCAGGGCCGGGGCGGAGGCCAGGCCTGAGATCCCTTCCCGGGGGGCACGGGGACGCCAGCCCTGGGGGAGGACGCGGGCAGGGCCGGGGCAGAGGCCAGGCCTGAGATCCCTTCCCGGGGGGCACGGGGACGCCACCCCTGGGGGGAGGACGCGGGCAGGGCCGGGGCGGAGGCCAGGCCTGAGATCCCTTCCCGGGGGGCACGGGGCCGCCAGCCCTGGGGGAGGGACGCGGGCAGGGCCGGGGCGGAGGCCAGGCCTGAGATCCCTTCCCGGGGGCACGGGGCCGCCAGCCCTGGGGGAGGACGCGGGCAGGGCCGGGGCGGAGGCCAGGCCTGAGATCCCTTCCCGGGGGGCACGGGGCCGCCAGCCCTGGGGGAGGACGCGGGCAGGGCCGGGGCGGAGGCCAGGCCTGAGATCCCTTCCCGGGGGGCACGGGGACGCCAGCCCTGGGGGAGGACGCGGGCAGGGCCGGGGCGGAGGCCAGGCCTGAGATCCCTTCCCGGGGGGCACGGGGACGCCAGCCCTGGGGGAGGACGCGGGCAGACGACAGCCATTGTCCGCTGCCCCCCCACCATTGTCCCGTCTCCTTCCGGCCAAAGCCGGGTCCTGGCCGTAGCCCCCCTCCGGTTGCCCTCCAGCAGCGAAGAGCCAGCGGGAGAGGTCGTCAGCAGAGCCGAGCGCGGGAGAGGCCATCGGCGCGGCTGGAAACCAGAGAGGAGTGGGACAGGGCCCCATGGATGGCACCGCCCTTCGGGGCCTGTCTCCGAGAGCCGCCTGGCCCTCGGCCAGCCCTCTGTCCCCACGTGAACCCCCAGAGCCCCTCTGCCGGCAGCACACCCCGCCGGCCGGCGCCCGGAGCCTCAGCTCCAGCCCACACGCGGGGAGCCGCCCGCCGGAGGACAGGCCGGCTCGTGCGGCTCGAGCGCCTGAGGGGCACGTCCGTACGCCCCAAGGCCGGAGCACGGCCACCCACCACCCGGCGGCTCTCCGGCCCCAAGCCGGGGCCATGCTCCGAAAGTCGGCCTGCTCGGCAGGGAGACGCGGAGCGACAGAGAGAGACGCCGGCAGGGTGTGGGGGGCCAGCCGGCCGGCCGGCCAGGAGGAGACCGTGTGTGGGGATAGAGAGACAGATAAATACGGTTATGGGGATACATGGATAGATATGGTGTGTGGGGATGGATAGATAGACAGATAGATATGGTGTGTGGGGATGGATGGATGGATAGATATGGTGTGTGGGGATGGATAGATAGACAGATAGATATGGTGTGTGGGGATGGATAGATAGATAGATAGATACGGTGTGTGGGGATGGATGGATAGATAGATAGATACGGTGTGTGGGGATGGATAGATAGATATGGTGTGTGGGGAAGGATGGATAGATAGATAGATATGGTGTGTGGGGATGGATAGATAGATGGATAGATAGATAGATATGGTGTGTGGGGATGGATGGATAGATAGATAGATATGGTGTATGGGGATGGATGGATGGATAGAAAGATAGATAAGGTGTGTGGGGATGGATGGATAGATAGATAGATAGATAGATATGGTGTGTGGGGATGGATGGATAGATAGATACGGTGTGTGGGGATGGATAGATAGATACGGTGTGTGGGGATGGATAGATAGATATGGTGTATGGGGATGGATGGATGGATAGAAAGATAGATAAGGTGTGTGGGGATGGATAGATAGATAGATAGATAGATATGGTGTGTGGGGGATGGATGGATAGATAGATACGGTGTGTGGGGATGGATAGATAGATAGATACGGTGTGTGGGGATGGATAGATGGATGGATAGATAGATAAGGTGTGTGGGGATGGATAGATAGATAGATGGATAGATATGGTGTGTGGGGATGGATGGATAGATAGATACGGTGTGTGGGGATGGATAGATAGATAGATACGGTGTGTGGGGATGGATAGATGGATGGATAGATAGATAAGGTGTGTGGGGAAGGATAGATAGATAAGGTGAGTGGGGATGGATGGATGGATAGATAAGGTGTGTGGGGAAGGATGGATAGATAGATAGATACGGTGTGTGGGGATGGATAGATAGATGGATAGATATGGTGTGTGGGGATGGATAGATAGATAGATACAGTGTGTGGGGATGGATGGATGGATAGATAGATAGATAAGGTGTGTGGGGATGGATAGATAGATAAGGTGAGTGGGGATAGATGGATAGATTGATACCCCCAGACTCCCCATAGACACCCCATCTGCCCACAAACACCCCCAGACACTCTTTCTACCCCGCAGACAGCTCATGGAGATTCCCCTCTCGCAGGGGTGAGGGAGCTCAGGAGGGGTGGAGGCTGTGGGGTGGGGAGCAGATGCTGGAAGGGGGACATGGAGGGAGGATGTGGGAGGGTGGGGGAGGAGGAAGCTGCAGGGGTGGGGGGCAGAGGATGAAGGGGTGGGGGAGGAGGATGTTGTGGGGGGGTGCGGGGGAGGAGGATGCGGGGGCGGGGGGAGGATGCTGTGGGGGAGCAGGGGGTGCGGGGGGAGGAGGATGTGGCGTGTGGGGGGAGGATGCTGCAGGGGAGCGGGGGATGCGGGGGGAGGATGCTGCGGGGGGAGGAGGAAGTGGGGGTGGGGGAGGAGGATGCGGGGGGCGGGGGAGGACGCTGTGGGGGAGCAGGGGGTGCGGGGGGAGGAGGATGTGGGGGGCAGGGGGAGGATGCTGCGGGGGAGCAGGGGTGCGGGGGGAGGAGGATGTGGGGGGCGGGGGGAGGATGCTGTGGGGGGAGGAGGAAGTGGGGGTGGGGGAGGATGCTGTGGGGGAGCAGGGGATGCGGGGGGAGGATGCTGCGGGGGGTGCGGGGGGAGGAGGATGCGGGGGCGGGGGGAGGATGCTGTGGGGGGAGGAGGAAGTGGGGGTGGGGGAGGATGCTGTGGGGGAGCGGGGGATGCGGGGGAGGATGCTGCGGGGGGGGGGAGGAGGATGCGGGGGCGGGGGGAGGATGCTGCGGGGGAGCAGGGGTGCGGGGGGGAGGAGGATGCGGGGGCAGGGGTGCGGGGTGAGGATGCTGCGGGGGAGCGGGGGGGCGGGGGAGGAGGATGTGGGGGGCGGGAGGAGGATGCTGCGGGGGGCGGGGGGGCGGGGGGAGGAGGATGTGGGGGGCGGGAGGAGGATGCTGCGGGGGAGCGGGGGATGCGGGGGGAGGAGGATGTGGGGGGCGGGGGTGGATGCTGCGGGGCTTGCGGGGGGGCGGGGGATGCGGGGGGAGGAGGATGCGGGGGGCGGGGGGAGGATGCTGTGGGGGGAGGAGGAAGTGGGGGTGGAGGAGGAGGATGCGGGGGGCGGGGGGAGGATGCTGCGGGGCTTGCGGGGGGGCGGGGGATGCGGGGGGAGGAGGAAGTGGGGGGCGGGGGGAGGAGGAGGCGGGGGGGACGCGGGGGGCGGGGGAGGAGGAGGAGGCGGGGGGCCGAGGGGGGCTGCGCAGACTCGGCCGCCGCCGCTGCGCTCGGCCCGGCATGTGGCTCCGGCCCTCGGCTGCCATGGCCCGGCCGGCGGGGGGGAGCTCGCCCGGGAGCTGCAAGGTACCGCCCCCCCCGCCCCCTCCCCCCCCGGCCCGGCCCGGCCCCCCAACCCCCCCGGCCCCCAGCCCCCCAACCCCCCCGGCCACCTGCCCCCCAACCCCCCCAGCCCCCGGCCCGGCCACCTGTCCCCCCAACCCCCCCGGCCCGGCCACCTGCCCCGCGTCCCCCCACAGCCCGGCCCGGCCACCTGCCCCCAAACTCCCCCAGCCACCGGCCCCCCAGCCCCCCCAGCCCGGTCCGGCCATCTGCCCCCCAACCCCCACAGCCCCCGGCCCCCCAACCCCCCGGCCCGGCCACCTGTCCCCCAACCCCTCCCAGGTCCCCGGCCCCCCAGAACCCCCCAGCCCGGCCACCTGCCCCCCCTACCCCACATCCCAACCACCAGCCCCTCCTCTCAGCTGCCCCCCAGCCCTGGCCCCTGGACTCCCTTCCCCTCCCACCCCGCAATCACCTGCCCTCCAGATCCCCTCCACTCACCCCCCCACCCCCGTCCCTCCCCACAGCCCATCTGGCCCCTCCCACCCCAATGCCGCTGTCGGCCCTCACCACAGACCCCCAATCCCCGTCGGTGTCTGCCCCACAGTCGCCCCCACCCCCCATGGCTGGTGGTTACAGCAGGGGGCCGGGAGCCAGGACTCCTGGGTTCTTCCGGCTCCGGGAGGGCAGTGGGGGCTGGTGGTTAGAGCAGGGGGCGGGAGCCAGGACTCCTGGGTTCTTCCCGGCTCCGGGAGGGCAGTGGGGGCTGGTGGTTAGAGCAGGGGGCGGGAGCCAGGACTCCTGGGTTCTCTCCCCGGTGCTGGGAGGGCAGTGGGGGCTGGTGGTTAGAGCAGGGCCGGGAGCCAGGACTCCTGGGTTCTCCCCGGCTCTGGGGGGGGGGGCAGTGGGGGCTGGTGGTTAGAGCAGGGGCCGGGAGCCAGGACTCCTGGGTTCTCCCCGGCTCTGGGGGGGCAGTGGGGGCTGGTGGGTAGAGCAGGGGGCTGGGAGCCAGGACTCCTGGGTTCTCCCTGGCTCTGGGAGGGCAGTGGGGGCTGGTGGTTAGAGCAGGACCGGGAGCCAGGACTCCTGGGTTCTCTCCCCGGCTCTGGGAGGGCAGTGGGGGCTGGTGGTTAGAGCAGGGCCGGGAGCCAGGACTCCTGGGTTCTCCCCGGCTCTGGGAGGGCAGTGGGGGCTGGTGGGTAGAGCAGGGGGCTGGGAGCCAGGACTCCTGGGTTCTCCCCGGCTCTGGGAGGGCAGTGGGGGCTGGTGGTTAGAGCAGGGGCTGGGAGCCAGGACTCCTGGGTTCTCCCCGGCTCTGGGAGGGCAGTGGGGGCTGGTGGGTAGAGCAGGGGCTGGGAGCCAGGACTCCTGGGTTCTCCCTGGCTCTGGGAGGGTAGTGGGGGCTGGTGGTTAGAGCAGGGGGCTGGGAGCCAGGACTCCTGGGTTCTCTCCCCGGCTCTGGGGGGGCAGTGGGGGCTGGTGGTTAGAGCAGGACCGGGAGCCAGGACTCCTGGGTTCTCCCCGGCTCTGGGGGGGCAGTGGGGGCTGGTGGTTAGAGCAGGGGGCGGGAGCCAGGACGCCTGGGTTCTCTCCCCGGCTCCGGGAGGGCAGTGGGGGCTGGTGGTTAGAGCAGGGGCTGGGAGCCAGGACTCCTGGGTTCTCCCCGGCTCTGGGGGGGCAGTGGGGGCTGGTGGTTAGAGCAGGGGCCGGGAGCCAGGACTCCTGGGTTCTCCCTGGCTCTGGGAGGGCAGTGGGGGCTGGTGGTTAGAGCAGGGGCCGGGAGCCAGGACTCCTGGGTTCTCCCCGGCTCTGGGGGGGCAGTGGGGGCTGGTGGTTAGAGCAGGGGCTGGGAGCCCGGATGCCTGGGTTCTGCGCTGGGCCCGGGCAGGGCAGTGCGGGGGGGTGGCGGTTGCTCTGTGGCGGCTGGTTCCTGTGTTGCTGCCCCCGAGGCGGATTGGGGCCCCGCTGTGGTTTGGCAGCACCGTTGTGACATCGCCGGGTGGGGGGGGGCTGCCTGTCTGCGCCCCGAGTCGTGTGACCTGTCCCCACCCCCGGTCCTCCTTCTGCCCCTCTCCTACCCACGGAGCAGCTGCCCTAGGCCGGCTCCCCACGGCCCCACCCCGGCGTGTCCCTCGCCGCCGGGCCAGGCTGGGCCCCCCAAGGGCTCCCCGCAGACGGCCGGGGCGGGAGCGAGGGGCGGGGCCGTCTGCTGTGGCACCCCTGGGCCCCACCCGGCGTGCGGTGCCGGTCGGTTCCTGTTCGAAGGGTGCCGGGCACCGGAACCCCCCGCTTCTCGAAATCGGGTTTCGCTTCCGTCCCCGCCCAGCCCCCGCTCCCTGCCCAGCCCCCGCTCTCTGCCCACCCCATCCCCCGCTCCCTGCCCAGCCCCCGCTCCCTGCGCCCAGCCCCCGCTCCCTGCCCAGCCCCCGCTCTCTGCCCACCCCATCCCCCACTCCCTGCGCCCAGCCCCCGCTCCCTGCCCAGCCCCCGCTCTCTGCCCAGCCCATCCCCCGCTCCCTGCCCACCCCATCCCCCGCTCCCTGCCCATCCTCCCTGCCCACCCCATCCCCCGCTCCCTGCCCAGCCCCCACTCCCTGCGCCCAGCCCCCGCTCTCTGCCCAGCCCATCCCCCGCTCCCTGCCCACCCCCCGCTCCCTGCGCCCAGCCCCCGCTCTCTGCCCACCCCATCCCCCGCTCCCTGCCCAGCCCCCACTCCCTGCGCCCAGCCCCCGCTCTCTGCCCAGCCCAGCCCCCGCTCCCTGCCCACCCCATCCCCCGCTCCCTGCCCAGCCCCCGCTCCCTGCGCCCAGCCCCCGCTCCCTGCCCATCCTCCCTGCCCACCCCATCCCCCGCTCCCTGCCCAGCCCCCGCTCTCTGCCCATCCTCCCTGCCCACCCCATCCCCCGCTCCCTGCCCAGCCCCCACTCCCTGCGCCCAGCCCCCGCTCTCTGCCCATCCTCCCTGCCCACCCCATCCCCCGCTCCCTGCCCAGCCCCCACTCCCTGCGCCCAGCCCCAGCTCTCTGCCCATCCTCCCTGCCCACCCCATCCCCCGCTCCCTGCCCAGCCCCCGCTCCCTGCGCCCAGCCCCCGCTCTCTGCCCATCCTCCCTGCCCACCCCATCCCCCGCTCTCCGGTCCCTGCCCAGCCCAGCCTCGTCCCCGCTCCCTCCTCCCTGCCCACCCCCCACCCCCTGCGCCCAGCCCCCGCTCTCTGTACCCACCTCCTGCACCCAGCCCCAGCTCCTTGACCATCCCCCACCCTCCACTCCCTGCACCCAGCCCCATCCCCCCACCCAGCCCCTACACCCGGTGCCCATTCCTCACTCCCTGCACGCTGTGCCCATCCCCCACTCCCTGTACCCACCGCCTACCCCTGCCCACCCCCGTCCCCCGTTCCCTGCACCCTGTGCCCATCCCCCGCTCCCTGTACCCACCGCCCACCCCTGCCCTCCCCCGTTCCCTGCACCCTGTGCCCATCCCCCGCTCCCTGTACCCACTGCCCACTCCCCGCCCATCCCCCGCTCCCTGCACCCTGCACCCATCCCCCTCTCCCTGTACCCACTGCCTACCCCTGCCCACCCCCGTCCCCCGTTCCCTGCACCCTGTGCCCATCCCCCGCTCCCTGTACCCACTGCCCACCCATGCCCACCCCTGTCCCCCGTTCCCTGCACCCTGTGCCCATCCCCCGCTCCCTGTACCCACCGCCCACCCCTGCCCTCCCCCGTTCCCTGCACCCTGTGCCCATCCCCCGCTCCCTGTACCCACTGCCCACTCCCCGCCCATCCCCCGCTCCCTGCACCCTGCACCCATCCCCCTCTCCCCGTACCTAGCCCCAGCTCCATCTCCCCGCCCAGCACCCATCCCCCCTCCCTGTACCCACTGCCCACTCCCTGCCCATCCCCCGTTCCCTGCACCCTGCGCCCACTGCCCACTCCCTGCCCATCCCCCGCTCCCTGCACCCTGCACCCATCCCCTCTCCCTGTACCCACTGCCCACTCCCCACCCCACCCCCACTGCCTGCACCCTGCGCCCATCCCCCGCTCCCTGCCCAGGTTGCAGACCGGGGCTGGGGTCTGAGCCCTGGTGCCGGTGGCCATGTGCAGCCCCCCCCCCCCGCCCCCCCGCAACTGGGGCCAGTGTCCTGGGGCTGCCCCACCTTCCATCCTGCCCCCTCCCTGCAGACAGCATCCGGCAGGTCCTGAGCCGCCCGCCCAGCCCCCAGCTGCTCCGCGTCAAGCTGGAAACCAAACCCAACAGGTTCGAGGAGCGAGTGTTGGTGAGTTACCCGCTGGGGGTCTGGGGGGTCTGTCTGTCCCCCCTGGCTGGGGGTCCAGCCCTTAGTCCCCCATCCCCAGCCCGGCCCGTGCCCCTCGCTCCTGCCCCACAGCCCCACCCCCCAGCCCGGCCCGTGCCCCTCGCTCCCGCCCCACAGCCCCGCCCCCGCAGCCCGGCCCGTGCCCCTTGCTCCTGCCCCACAGCCCCACCCCCCAGCCCGGCCCGTGCCCCTCGCTCCTGCCCCACAGCCCAGCCGGTGCCCCTTGCTCCCGCCCCACAGCCCTGCCCCCCCAGCCCGGCCCGTGCCCCTCGCTCCTGCCCCACAGCCCAGCCGGTGCCCCTTGCTCCCGCCCCACAGCCCTGCCCCCCCAGCCCGGCCCGTGCCCCTCACTCCTGCCCCACTGCCCGGCCGGTGCCCCTCGCTCCCGCCCCACAGCCCCGTCCCCCCAGCCCTGCCGGTGCCCCTCACTTGTGCCCCCTCGCCCCCACGGGTCCCTCTGTGGCTCACCCCAGCAGCTGTGACATCTGGGCCCCCAGGGGCGGGGAGGGGTCCGCGGCATCCCCCACACTGGTGTGATGGGGTCACTCCCCCCCACAGGTGCTGACGACCTGGAGGTTGCACGTCTTTGGGCTCCGGGTGCCGGCCAAGGTGAGTGTGGACGCAGCCGGGGGGGCACGGGGGGAGGGGCTGTGACACGCACACGCGCGCACAGGGCTGGGGGGCACTCGCAGGGCTGGGGGCACTCGCAGGGCTGGGGGACACACGCAGGGCTGGGGGCACTCGCAGGGCTGGGGGACACACACACACTTCTCCGTTCTCCCCCCAGGTCGAGAGCTCCTTCAATGTGTTGGAAATTCGAACCCTGAACACGGTAAACCAAAGTCAGGTAAGTGCCCCCGGTGCCCCCCTCTGCCCCCCAGTGCCCCCCGTCCCCCTCTGCCCCCCAGTGCCCCCCCGTCCCCCTCTGCCCCCCAGTGCCCCCGGTGCCCCCCTCTGCCCCCCAGTGCCCCCCCATCCCCCTCTGCCCCCCAGTCTCCCTGGTTTCCTCTTTGCCCCCCGGTGCCCCTCTCTGCCCCCCAGTGCCCCCCCGTCCCCCTCTGCCCCCCAGTGTCCCCGGTTTCCTCTTTGCCCCCCAGTGCCCCCCATGTCCCCCTCTGCCTCCCACCCTGCCCCCCAGGCACGCAGCCCCTTCAGGCCCCGCCCCCAGGCTGAGCCCCTCCCACCCCCCAGTCCCGGGGGGCGCCGTGCGGCCGCGGTCGGGGCCGCGCTGTCCCCGGCTGCCCGAGATCGGTTGTGTTCACTGCGAAACGCTCCCGGTCCTCTGCCCGCCTCCCCCACCCCCGCCCCACCCCGACCCCTCCCCCCCCGGCCCCCCAGATCCTGCTGGACACGGAGAAGGCCACCTACAGCTTCCGGTTCCCCAGCCCGGCCGGCGCCGAGCAGGTCACACGGCACGTCACCGGCGCCCTCGCCAGGATCTTCCCCGGCCCCACGGCGGGGTGAGCGCAGCTGGGGCTGGGCCTGGGCGGGAGAGCGGGGGTGGGTGCAGGGAGCGGGAGCTGGGGAGGAAGTGGGGGATGGGCAGGGAGTGGGGGGATGGGCGTGGGGAGCGGGGGCTGGGGAGGGAGCAGAGTGGGAGGTGATGGACCCCGGAGTCCTGACTGCGCCCCTC
Organism: Carettochelys insculpta; assembly: GCF_033958435.1. NCBI lineage: Eukaryota > Metazoa > Chordata > Testudines > Carettochelyidae > Carettochelys > Carettochelys insculpta. The sequence goes on from NC_134168.1 coordinate 4,577,917, forward strand.
CCCCACTGCCCAGGTGCCTGTGGACCCCCGAGACCCCCCGGGACACGTCCCCCAACTCAGAGACCTCCACCTCCACCAGCCACAGTGTCTGCGGTGAGCGGGGGGCGGGCGTGGGGCCGGGGGATCGGGGGGGCTGGGGGGGCGCCCAGCTCTGACCCCCGGCTCTGTCGCCCCGCCAGGGGGGTTCTCCGACACCTACGCCGCCCTCTGCGACTACAACGAGCTGTGCTGCCGGGAGGAGGTGCAGTGGGTAAGTGGGGGGCCGGGGGCGGGGCGGGGTGGGGTGGGGGAGGGGCCATGGGGCCCCCCTTATCTCTGCACTCTGCCCCCCCTTTCAGGATGTCGACACCATCTACCACTCGGCTGACAATCGGGAATTCAACCTCCTCGACTTCAGCCACCTGGAGAGCCGGTGAGGGGCCCCCGATAGCCCCGTCCCCCAAAACCTACCCAAACCGAGGCCCGGCCCCCTTCTAGCATAGAACCTGCTGCTCCCCCAAACCTGGTAACCCAAACTGCCTGCACCCCACGCTGCCTCCACCCCCCAGAAAACCTGTACCCTGACACCCTGTCTGTCCGAGTCCAGCTGGTGGCTCCCCACAGACACCTCTGTCCCCTTCTGCCCCCAGGGCGCCTCCCCTGGCAGCGCAGTGGGGTGCTGGTGGCTCCAGGGTTCACCCTCAGGACTCTCTCCGCAGGGACATGGCCCTCATCGTCGCAGCTCTGGCCTACAACCCCTGGTTCACGGGGCTGCACTGCAAGGACCTGCGGCTGGTAGGTACCCCCGAAACCTGCCCTGCACCCCCAAACTGCCCCAGGGCCCCAAACCCCACCTCTCCACTGCCAAACCCTGCCCCGCCCCCCGAAACCTGCCCTGCACCCCGAAACTGCCCCAGGGCCCCAAACCCCACCTCTGCACCCCAAACGCTTCCCCTCCCCCCGAAACCTGCCCTGCACCCCCAGACTGCCCCAGGGCCCCAAACCCCACCTCTGCACCCCCAAACCTTGCCCCGCCCCCCCAAACTGCCCCAGGGCCCCAGCCCCCCTCTGCTCCCCACCCCCCTTTCCCGCCGGGGGCCCCCGACTTCCGTGCCGCTCTCTGCTGCTGTGCCAGGGGGCCGAGGTCGCCGAGCAAGTCCTGCACACGCTCAGCAAGTCCCACTGCCTGGAGGAGCTGGTCCTGGACAACGCGGGGTTAAAACCGTGAGCGAACCCCCAAATCCCCCTGCCCCTGTGGGGCGCTGGCTCCCCCGGCCCGGGGCAGAGCCTGGTGGGGGGTGGGGAATGGGGCAGGGGCCTGGCCCCTCTAGGGGCACCGGCTCCCCCAGCCCGGCTGGGTCGGGGGGCTGGGTTTGTGGGTCCTGGTCTCACCCCCGGCTCTCTCCCTGGCAGGGACTTTGCCCTCAAGCTGAGCTGCGCCCTGGGAGACAACCCCAGCTCGGCCCTGCACGGCCTTGTGCTGTCCCGCAACCAGATCGAAGACAAAGGTGGGGACCCCCAGCCTCCCAGGGCTCCCCAATAACCACCGGTGTCCCCCATTAGCTCCCCAGCCCCCCCGGGTCCCCCAGTAAGCACCAGTGTCCCCCAATATCTCTGCAGCCCCACAGGGCCCCCCAGTAACCCCCAATGCCCCCCAATATCTTCCCAGACCCCCCCCAAGGCCTCCCAGTAAGCATCAGTGTCCCCCAATATCTCTGCAGCCCCCCCGGGCCCCCCAGTAACCACCAGTGCCCCCCAATATCTCCCCAGCCCCCCCGGGCCCCCCAGTAAGCACCAGTGCCCCCCAAGATCTCCCCAGCCCCCTCAGGCCCCCCAGTAACCACCAGTGCCCCCCAATATCTCCCCAGACCCCCCCAAGGCCTCCCAGTAAGCATCAGTGTCCCCCAATATCTCTGCAGCCCCCCCGGGCCCCCCAGTAACCACCAGTGCCCCCCAATATCTTCCCAGACCCCCCCAAGGCCTCCCAGTAAGCATCAGTGTCCCCCAATATCTCTGCAGCCCCCCCAGGCCCCCCAGTAACCACCAGTGCCCCCCAATATCTCCCCAGCCCCCCCGGGCCCCCCAGTAAGCACCAGTGTCCCCCAATATCTCCCCAGCCCCCTCAGGCCCCCCCAGTAAGCACCAGTGTCCCACAGAATCTCCCCCCAGCTCTCCCAGGGCCCCCCAAATCCTCAGCCCCCTCCGGGCCACCCAGTGTCCCCCAGAATCTAACACCCCAGTTCCCTCCCTGGTGCCTGGTCCCCCCCTAGCCGGGCTCTCACTCTTTTCTCTCCTTTCCCGCCCCCCCCCACTGCCCCCCGAACCCCGACTCTCCCCCCTGCAGGTCTGCTCTCCCTGAGCCAGTTCCTGCTTTACTCCCCCAAGGGGCTGCGGCAGCTGGGGCTCTGCAGGACCGGACTCACCCCCAAAGGTAACGGGGGGCCGGCGGAGGTGGGGGGGGGCAGGAGCCGTGAGCAGGCGGGGGGAGAAGCTTGGGGGGCTGGGACCCCTGCCCCTCCCCCGCCTGCACCCCCCCAACCCCCCACTCACCCCCTGCCCCCCCACAGGGCTGGCCGCCCTCTGTCAGGCCCTGGGGGACAACCCGGCCTTCAGCACCTCCCTGCAGCAGCTGGACCTCAGCCGCAACCCCGGGCTGCTGGCTGGGGAGGAGGCCCACGTGAGTGAGAGTGGGGGGGCGCTGTGGGGCACTGTGGGGCAGGGAGTGGGGACGGAGGCGCTGTGGGGCCAGGATCGGGGGTGCCGTGGGGTGCTGTAGGGCTGGGAGCAGGGGGCGCTGTGGGGCGCAGAGCAGGGGCAGGGGCAGGGGGGCAGGGAGTGGGGTCAGGGGGCGCTGTAAGGCGCTGTGGGGCCAGGATCAGGGGCGCCGTGGGGTGCTGTAGGGCCGGGAGCAGGGGGCGCTGTGGGGCGCAGAGCAGGGGCAGGGGCAGGGGGGCAGGGAGTGGGGTCAGGGGGCGCTGTAAGGCGCTGTGGGGCCAGGATCAGGGGCGCCGTGGGGTGCTGTAGGGCCGGGAGCAGGGGGCGCTGTGGGGCGCAGAGCAGGAGCAGGGGCAGGGGGGCAGGGAGTCGGGACAGGGGGCTCTGTGAGGTGCTGTGGGGCCAGGATCAGGGGCGCCGTGGGGCGCTGTAGGGCCGGGAGCAGGGGGCGCTGTGGGGTGCAGAGCAGGAGCAGGGGCAGGGGACAGGGAGTGGGGACGGGGGGCGCTGTGGGGCCAGGATCGGGGGCGCCGTGGGGCGCTGTAGGGCCGGGAGCAGGGGGCGCTGTGGGGCGCAGAGCAGAGGCAGGGGCAGGGGGGCAGGGAGTGGGGACAGGGGGTGCTGTAAGGCGCTGTGGGGCCAGGATCAGGGGCGCCGTGGGGTGCTGTAGGGCCAGGAGCAGGGGGCGCTGGGGGCGCAGAGCAGGAGCAGGGGCAGGGGGCAGGGAGTGGGGACGGAGGCGCTGTGGGGCCAGGTTCGGGGGCGCCGTGGGGCGCTGTAGGGCCGGGAGCAGGAGCAGGGGCAGGGGGCAGGGAGTGGGGACGGGGGGCGCTGTGGGGCCAGGATCAGGGGCGCCGTGGGGTGCTGTAGGGCCGGGAGCAGGGGGCGCTGTGGGGCGGGGAGCAGGAGCAGGGGCAGGGGGCAGGGAGTGGGGACGGGGGGCGCTGTGGGGCCAGGATCGGGGGCGCCGTGGGGCGCTGTAGGGCCGGGAGCAGGGGGCGCTGTGGGGCAGGGAGCAGGAGCAGGGGCAGGGGGCAGGGAGTGGGGACGGGGGGCGCTGTGGGGCCAGGATCGGGGGCGCCGTGGGGCGCTGTAGGGCCGGGAGCAGGGGGCGCTGTGGGGCGGGGAGCAGGGTGGGGGCTCAGTGGGGCAGAGGCGGGGAACATGGGGCACGGAGAAGGGCGGGCGCTCTGTGGGGCAGTGGGCAGAGGGCTCTGTGGGGCTAGGGGTGCCGTGGGGCAGGGGACGCTATGGCGCTGGGTGTGTTCTCCCCTTGCAGGGCTTTTATTCCTTCCTGGCCCAGCCCAACGCCCTGGTGCGCCTCGAGCTCGCAGGCACGGACTGCGCCGTCGACGTGGTGAGGGGGCCGCGGGGGGCGGGGTGGGGCATGCCGGGGGGCTGCCGTGGGGAGCTGGGGGTCAGTCCCTTCTCTCCTCCCCCCAGTTATTCGGGGCTCTGCTGCATGGATGTTGCACCCGCCTAAGCTACCTCAACCTCTCGCGGAACACGTTCTCCCACAGGTGAGCCCTGGGGTCCCCCAGCCCCCCAACTCCTGGCGGAGCCCCCGCCAGCCAGACTTCTCCCCTGCCCCCCATTTCCCAGCTGGGGGAGTCCCCATTACACAGACTCCTCCTCTGTCCCCTGCCCCCGATTTCCCAGTCTGAGGGCCCCGTTGCAGAGACCCCCCTGCCCCCCAATTTCCCAGCTGGGGGAGTCCCCATTACACAGATTCCTCCTCTGCCCCCTGACCCCCAATTTCCCAGCTGGAGGGTCCCCATTACAGAGACCCCCCGCTCCCCTGTCCCCCAATTTCCCAGCTGGAGGGTCCCCATTACAGAGACCCCCGTGCCCCCCTGCACCCGATTTCCCAGCTGGAGGGTCCCCATTACAGAGACCCCCGTGCCCCCCTGCACCCGATTTCCCAGCTGGAGGGTCCCCATTACAGAGACCCCCCTGCCCCCCTGCCCCCGATTTTCCCCAGAGGGGGTTCCTACCAGATAAGCCCTCCAAACCCCCCCCCCCAGTGAGGGGGACCCCAGTTACCCTGCCCCCTCCCTGCCCCGCAGGCCTCGGGGTCCCCAGGGCCTTTCAGGGGCTCCCAGTCTATCTCCGTCCCCAGGAAAGCCAAGGCCTGGCACCTCCCCGTCACGCAATTCTTCTGCAGCGCCTACGCCCTGAGCCACGTGAGCCTGGCCGGCACCAGGCTGCCCCTGGACGCCTTGAGGTAAGCGTGAGTGTGCGTGCTCGTGCGTGCACGTCTGTGTTTGCACACGCACTCCTGGGCTTGCATGTTTGACTTTGCACATGCACTGCAGCTTGCATTTGCACATTCACATTTGCACACACTTGTATGTGCATGTTTGTGTTTGCACGTGCATACTTGTGCATGCACATTTGTGCGTGTCTGCTTTGGGGGGGGGGGGCGCGTCCTGGCGCCCCCTGCTGGACTGGCCAGGTCCTGCTCTCTGTGCTGGGGGAGGAGCTCGTGGGGAATGTGGGCGGAGCTAGTGGTGCAGGTGGGAGGGGCTAGTGGGAGACACGCCCCCGCCCCCATTAACTCCACCGTCCCCAGGTCTCTGTTCCAGGGTCTCTCGGCCAACACCCACCTGAGCGAGGTTCACCTGGACTTGAGTGGCTGTGAGGTGAGGTGGGGGGCCCAGGCAGTGGGGAGGGGGCCCCTTGTCAGCCCTTCCCCATCTCCTTCTCCTCCCTTTCCCGTTCCCTCCTCCTTCCCATGGTCCCTTGGTTCTCTCTGCCACCTTCTCTTCCAGCTGCGCTCGCCGGGGGCTCAGGTCCTGCAGGAGCAGCTCCCGGGGGTCACCGCCGTGGGGAGCCTGGACATCTCCGACAATGGTGAGTCTGCCCACCAGCCCCCCAGCCCGTGCGCCATGGCCTGGGGTGGGAGGGGGGCTGGATCTTACCTTCCCCATTGCCTCTCTTCTCCCCACCTCTGCTCGTTCCAGGTTTCGACTCCGATTTGCTGACGCTCGTCCCTGCTCTGGCTAAGAACAAATCCCTCAAACACCTGTGGCTCGGCAAGAACTTCAGCGTCAAGACCCGGTGGGTGAAGGTCCCTCTCCTCCACCTCCAGCCCTGTCTCCGCCCCTCCCTCCTCCCTGAGGTCCCAGAGAAGTGTCTTCTACTTGCCTTCAAGCTCACCTCTACTGAGGCGGCTCTACTCCATGCAACCAGTCTTGACCCATTTCATGGTGCTTGCTTCCATGGGGCCCTTTCTAACCCCACCAGATGGGCACTGGCTCCATTTGAGACCCATTACAGTGTCATGAGAGCCCACAGATCCATTGGAGGGATGCTGGGCTCCAGGCAAACCATTCTAGATCCATTAGATGGACATTGAACTCCATGGAACCCGTTCTAGATCCATTAAATGGGTGCCGGGCTCCATTGGAACCATTCTAGGCCCATTGGGTGGGCACTGACCCTCAAAGAGAACCATTTCTAGAGCCATTAGGCGATTCTCCAAACATCTAGAAAGAAATGAAGAAGTGGGAAAGTAGAAACGGCTGTCTAGAACCTCCTCAGTTGAGTGACCTAGACAGCTGTCCAAGATACTTGGTGTCTCTGATTAGGCCGACCTCATGAAATCCCTTTATACAGCATGGAAGGAAGTTGCAGATGAGTCTACTGAATTTGACTCGAGAATGCCCAGTTATTCAGTGCTTGCCCAGCCTGGAACATGGGAAGGGTCTAGAAGGAGTGACCTAGAACATTAGCCAAGTCATGCAGGTGGAGGCTGTGAAGTCCTGCAGTCTAGAACCCACCCAACTTAGAACGCAAAGGGAACAAATCTAACCTAGAATAAGTTTCATAGAACAATTACCGTGATCCTGCTTGGCTTACAGCCAAGTCGGGGGAAAGGCTGGGGAATTCAGCTGCCAGCCCCCTCCCACCCTCTAAGGTTCTCATGCCCGGCCTCTGCATTCTCTGTTCACAGGACGCTGGAGGAGATACTACGCAAGATCGTGCAGTTGATACAGGAGGAAGATTGTGTGAGTCTGTCCGTCATGAAACGTGCACAGGGGGCTGTGGAACAGAATTGAGGGAAACCAGCAGAATTATGAGGTGGAAAGAAGGTGAAGCCCAAGGGAGGCTGTGGGTCAGGACTAAGGGGCAATGGCAGAGCTGCAGGGGGAGGCCTGTGTTCTTCCCTGCCCCTTCTCATTCTCACTTGGGTAGATTTGGGCTGGGTTCTTGGATGGGTTGAGTTGAACTGGGTTGGATTGAATTGTTAGGTAGAGTTGGGTCGTGTAGGTTGGGTTGGGTTGAGATGACCTGGGTTGGATTGGATTGTTAGGCAGAGTTGGGTTGTGTAAGCTGAGGTGGGTTCTTGGTTGTGTTGAGTAGAAATGGGTTGGACTGGATTGTTAGGTAGAGATGGGTCATGTAGGTTGGATTGTGTTCCCGGTTGGGTTGAGTTGAACAGGGTTGGATTGGATTGTTGGGTAGAGTTGGGTTGTGTAGGCTGGGCTGGGTTCTTGGCTGGTGTGAGTAGAAATGGGTTGGATTGGATTGTTGGGTAGAGATGGGTTGTGTAGGTTGGATTGTGTTCTCGGCTGGGTTGAGTTGAACGGGGTTGGATTGGATTGTTGGGTAGAGTTGGGTTGTGTAGGTTGGGCTGGGTTCTTGGCTGGTGTGAGTAGAAATGGGTTGGACTGGATTGTTGGGTAGAGATGGGTCGTGTAGGTTGGGATGGATTCTTGGCTGGTGTGAGTAGAAATGGGTTGGACTGGATTGTTGGGTACAGATGGGTTGTGTAGGTTGGATTGTGTTCTCGGCTGGGTTGAGCTGAACAGGGTTGGATTGGATTGTTGGGTAGAGTTGGGTTGTGTAGGTTGGGCTGGGTTCTTGGCTGGTGTGAGTAGAAATGGGTTGGACTGGATTGTTGGGTAGAGATGGGTCGTGTAGGTTGGGATGGATTCTTGGCTGGTGTGAGTAGAAATGGGTTGGACTGGATTGTTGGGTACAGATGGGTTGTGTAGGTTGGATTGTGTTCTCGGCTGGGTTGAGTTGAACGGGGTTGGATTGGATTGTTGGGTAGAGTTGGGTTGTGTAGGTTGGGCTGGGTTCTTGGCTGGTGTGAGTAGAAATGGGTTGGACTGGATTGTTGGGTAGAGATGGGTTGTGCAGGTTGGGTTGGGTTCTTGGTTGTGTTGAGTTGAACTAGGATGGATTGGGCTGTTAGTAGATTTTTAGGGAGAGGGTTGGCTTCTTGATTGGTCCTTGGCTGACTCCCCTCTTCTCCCCTGGCCTCTCAGTCCCTGCAGTCTCTCTCTGTGGCCGACTCACGGCTGAAATCCCGGACCAGCATCCTCATTAATGCCCTTGGCAGTAACACCTGCTTGAACAAGGTGGACTTGAGCGGGAACGGCATGGAAGACCTGGGAGCCAAGATGCTGTCCAAGGCCCTGCAGATTAACAGCACCGTCCGGTGGGGGGAAGACGGCAGTGGGGTTCAGCAGAAGGGCCCTTGGGAATACATGGAAGGGAGGGATTGGGTCTAGAGAGGGGGTGTTCCCTGTGGGGAAGTGGATGCAGTTTGGGGGTCTCATTGGCTAGAAAGTGATGGACTTGGGGATGGGGTGAGGGGGGTCTTACTGGGTGAACCAAGGGAGGGTGTCACACTGCAGGTTTGGGGTTTTAGGTTTATGTCGGGGGAAGTGGGGGGAGATTTGGAGAGACCCTGCCTATGGGCAGGAGCAGGGATTGGGGGGTGGAGGGGAGACCTTGGGGGGAAGGATCCCCTGGGACTGAGAAGCAGGGAAGTAGATATGGAAGGGGGGCCCTGTTGGAGGAAGAAGTGGAGGAGAGAGTCATTGGTGGGGACAGCCAAAGTGGGGGCTTTATTGGGAAATGAAGTGAAGGAGGGAGCCCCTGAGGAGGAGTGGGGGTGGAAGATTTGTATCAGCCAAGGCGGGGTCTCTCCTGGGGTGTCATCATGGTCGGGGGCAAGAGGGACCTCGCTCTTGTCTTACCCAGCCTGGATCTCCCTTAGGAGCATTGCCTGGGATCGGAACAACACTACGGTACTTGGCTTCCAGGATATCGCCCGAGCCCTGGAGAAGTGAGTCTGGGAGGGATTTCCCGGTGGACATCCCAGCCTCCCGCCCTCCAACCCACATCTCACCAGGCCTGTAGGGTTAGGGTTAGCATTGCTAATGGGGGTCATTCCTCTGCGATTTCATGCCTTGGAGCTGCACTGTTTGTAACTCATTCTGAGTGGGGTGTGTGCGGACTGGCAGAGTTGTGTGGATGATGTTGAGTGTGGTAGAGGGCTGGATGGGTTGGTTGTGTTGAGCTGAGCCAGCTACGTTGCTGAGTAGGTGACTGGGTTGTGCAAGTGGGTTACTGATGCATGTGTTGGGTTGGAGGGTGTTGTTGTGTAGGTGTCTGGGTTACTGCTTGGAGATGGGTGGGATGAGTCTGGTTGGGTTCTTGGTTGGGTTTGGTTCTTGACTGTGTTGAGTTGGGTTGGGTTTTTGGTTGGGTTGGGTGGGGTTTTTGGTTGGTTTGGTAGGGATCTTGGTTGGGTTTTTAGCTGGGTAGCATTCTTGATTAGGTTGCATCAGATTGGGTGCTCGACTGGGTAGAGTTGTGTGGTGTTCTTGTTTGTGTTGGGCTGAGTTCTTGGTTGGGTTGAGTTGGGTAAGGTTCTTAGTTGGGTTCTTGTTTGTGTTGGGTAGGGTCCTTGGTTGGTTTGGGTTGGGTTCTTGGTTGGGTTGAGTTGGGTAGGGTCCTTGGTTGGTTTGGGTTGGGTTCTTGGTTGCGTTGAGTTGGGTAGGGTCCTTGGTTGGTTTGGGTTGGGTTCTTGGTTGCGTTGAGTTGGGTAGGGTCCTTGGTTGGTTTGGGTTGGGTTCTTGGTTGCGTTGAGTTGGGTAGGGTCCTTGGTTGGTTTGGGTTGGGTTCTTGGTTGCGTTGAGTTGGGTAGGGTCCTTGGTTGGGTTGAGTTAGATTGGGTGCTTGACTGAATAGAGTTGCATGGGGTTCTTGTTTGTCCTGGGTTGGGTTCTTGGTTGGGTTGAGTTGGGTAGAGCTGGGTTATTGGAAGGCTCATCAGATGGGTCATTGGGGTGATTGAATGTTAAGAGGGACGGGGAGTGATCATTCAAGGCCAAGAAGTGGTACTGGGGTGTGCCTGGAGGAGGAACACGAGGCGACAGTGGGGAAACAGGGGTGATATCAGTGGGAGGGGGAGGTTGGAGAACGAGGAGGAAGCTGGAGCGTGAAGGTCATTCCCTGGAGCCCTTTCTCGACATCCCCCGTCACTGAACCTCACACCCTTCCCTCCAGCAACTACACCCTGAAGTACATGTCCTTCCCCATGAGCGACATCACAGCCGCTTACCGCAGCGCCCCGGAGAGGACGGACGAAGTGTGGCAGAAGGTGGGTAGAGCCCCCGGGGCTCCTCCGGGTGGTGAGGGTACTCTCCCGGGGCCTCTCATTGGCTTCCCTCCCCGCCCCCCAGATCCAATGGTGCTTGCTCCGGAACGGCCATTCCCAGAAGTTCTCCCAGGAGCAGGCCTTCCGCCTGCAGCAAGGCATCGTCACCAGCAGCGCAGAGCAAGTAAACGTTCCCGTCTCCCCGTCCTGCCCCCCGGGGGCAAGGGGGGCTGGCTCCGGGGCAAGGAACGGAGCCTTTCCCCTCTAGGGGGGCGCTGCCTCCAGGGCTCCTTGCTGACCATCCTGTCCCCCAGCAGATGATAAGGCGGCTGTGCCTGCGAGTCCAGGAGGAGGTGAGGGCTCTGAGCAGCTGCCCGGCCGACGCCGTCCAGGAGGAGGTGCAGTACGCGCGAGAGCTCATGGAAGAGGCCAAGAACTCGCGGGCGGTGAGAGACCTGCCCCATTCCCTCCCTCCAGCCCGGCCTGTTCTCCGCCCTCTCGCCTTCCTCCTGCCCCCACCCAGATGTTCCCCACATCTGTACTCAGCAGCCCTGGGCGGGACTCGCTCTCCTCTGGCTCACAGAAGCTCTCCAGGTGTTACCCCCCATGTCATGCAACCCTCGGCGCTGCCGTGGTTGGGGCGGGGGGGTTATCCCCAGATGCAAACGGCCTCCCCAGACGTCGGCATGGCCGTGGCCTCTGGTGGGCAGCGTATCCCCAGAAGTTGTCCCCACTGCTGTCTCCCCCCTCCCCCCGTGCACATCTGTCCCTGCTCACCCCGCCCCCCCCGACTCCCGCCAGCTGTTCCCCAGCCTGTACAAGCTGGGACACATCCTGGCGAGCGACGGGCCCGTCCGGCAGCGCCTCGAGTCCGTGGCCAATGAGGTCTCGAAGGCCGTCGACAAGGAGCTGCAGGTGACTAGCGGGGATCTCGCTGGGGATTGGGGGTTCAGTTTGGGGGTCCCCCAGATCTCACTGGTAGGGTTGGGGGGTTCAGTTTGGGGGTCCCCCAGATCTCACCGGTAGGGTTGGGGGGGTCTCAATTTGGGGGTACCCCAGATCTCACGGGCAGGGTTGGGGGGTTCAGTTTGGGGGTCCCCCAGATCTCACCGGTAGGGTTGGGGGGTTCAGTATGGAGCTACCCCAGATCTCACAAGTAGGGTTGGGGGTCTCAATTTGGGGATACCCCAGGTCTGACAAGCAGGGTTGGGGTCTCAATTTTGGGGTACCCCAGATCTCACAGGCAGGGTTGGGGGGTTCAGTTTGGGGGTCCCTCAGATCTCACCGGTAGGGTTGGGGTGTCTCAATTTGGGGATACTCCAGGTCTCACAAGCAGGGTTGGGGTCTCAGTTTGGGGGTCCCCCAGATCTCACCAGCAGTGTTGGGGGCTCCATGTGGAGGACCCTGGCTCTGATGGTGTCACTTGGGGAGCTCTGTGGGGTGACTTGGTGTTTCGGGGCCCCCCCAGGTGATCCTGGAGTCCATGGTGACGCTGACCCAGGAGCTGTGTCCCCGGGCCATGCAGGTGGCCGAGGGCCACAACAAGCGTCTGGGAGCCGTGTCGGAGCACGTGACTGTCCCCCGCAACTTCATCCGGGGGGCGCTGCTGGAGCAGGCGGGGCAGGACATCCAGAACAAGCTCAAGTGAGGCGGGCGGGGCAGGTCGGGGCGGGGGGCAGGTAGGCTGGGGGGCAGGAGGAAGTTGGGGGGCAGGACTGACCCTCCGTTTGCCCCCAGCGAGGTGAAACTGTCGGTGGTGACGTATCTCACCAACTCCATTGTTGAGGAGCTTCTGGATGAGTTGTACAGCACCCACAAAAACCTGGTGAGTCCCCCCGAAACCCCCATGCTGCCCCCCGTGGCCCCCAGTGACCCTCCCAGGCCCTCGCACACCCCACAGCCCTGCCCTAGTGCACCCACGGCAGGGGCTGTGCCATGCAGACCCCTGTACCCCATTCATGACTCCACAGAGCCCTGCAGCCTAATGCACTTGCGTTCCTCCAGCACCCCAGTGTGCCCCTTTGCCCCACATCCTCTCCATTCACCCCAGTCTCTCCCCCACGCCCCCCAGCATGACCCCTGGACCTCCAGCCCCACATGTCCCCAGGGCCCCCCCAGTTATGCCCTATCCCAGCCCCACACATCCCCCTCTACTCTGCGCCCTCTGGTCCCCGGCTCACCCCAATAATCCCTCCCCCCACAGAGCCAGCACATCACATACCTGCAGCAGCTCTCTGAGGGGCAGAGGGGGGCAGGAAGTGCCGGGGGGACCCCGCTAGACCAGGCCCCCAGGAACCATCTGAGAGACCATGAGGAGACCACGGACGATGAGATGGGGACCAGCATTGTAAGCCATGGGGCCGGAGCAGGGTCCTGCTGGACCCTCTCCCAGCCCCCCACCCCCAGGGCAGGGAGGGGCCCTGAGCCCGGCTCTGGGGTCACCCCACTCTCCCCTCCGCAGGACACCATCGCCATCAGACGGCAGAAACACGGCAGGAAGATCCGACCGGCCTCGGCGTTTATCGGTGAGTCAGGGTGGCTCATCCGAGCTCATGTGTCTCTGCCCGTCCGCTGCTCCGTCTGTCCATCCATCCATCCGTCCACCACTCTGCCTCTCTGTCCACCCATCTGTCCATTCATCCATCCATCCACCACTCCATCTCTCCGTCCACCCGTCTGTCCATTCATCCATCCATCCACCACTCCATCTCTCCGTCCACCCGTCTGTCCATCCACCTGTCTGCCCATCTCTCCACCCACCGCTCCATTTGTCCATCCAACCATCTATCCGCCCGTCCGTCTGTCCATCCACCACTCCATCTGTCCATCCAACCATCTATCCTCCCGTCCGTCTGGCCGTCCATCCATTCACCACTCCATCCACCCATCTGTCCATCCTCCCGTCGGTCTGTCTGCCCATATGTCCGTCCATCCATCCACCCACCCATCCACCACTCCATCTGTCCATCCAACCATCTATCCATCCGTCCGTCCATCCACCACTCCATCTGTACATCCAACCATCCATCCGTCCGTCCGTCAAACCATCCATCCACCCATCCATCTACCAGTCCACTGCTCCTCCCATCCATCCATCCGTCCGTGCGACTGTCCATCCAACTGTCCTCCTGCTCCCCACTCCATCCGTCCGTCTGTCCACGCATCCAACTGTCCATGCCTCCACTCATCCGCCGCTCCGTCCGTCCGTCCGTCCGTCTGCCCACCTCTGCACACGACTCTTCCTCTGTCACCCCCTCCTCGCCTGCCCCACTGCCTCTCTCTCTCTCTCTCTCCCTCCCCCGACAGCCGACCCGGAGGCGGACGCCCCGCCCCCCGTGGGCCCCGACTCTCCATTGGGCTGGCTGTCCTCGTCGGCCAGCAGCCAGTACTCGCATTCCCGCAGCCCCTCCTTCGAGGGACTCGTCGAGCTGCCCACCGAGGGCTCCCGGCTGGAGCACCGCACCCGTGGACGGCCCCGGCCCCCCCGCTGCGCCCCTCCGGGGCCCCGCCAGAACGTGAGTCGCCCGACCCCAGCCCGCTCCCCATCCCGTTTCCCGGTCCCTCCTTTTCTCCTTCATTCGTTAACTTTCTCACCCCGTTGTGCCTTCCTTTGTCCACCCCGTCGGTCGCCTTCCCTCCTCCTCTCTTCCTTTGTTTGCTCTCTCGCCCCTCTTTCGCTCGCCGTTTTCCTCAGTTTCCCCCCTCCCTTTCGGGCCGACTCCTGCCCCACAGCCTGCTGGGTAACGAGAGGAAACACACACATGAAAGAACTCCTGGTTGCAAGAGGCGGGACTTCCCACTTTAGCTGTGAAAGCGGGGGAGGAGCCAGCCTTCAAGGAGGAATACCTAAGAGAGGATGAGTCTTTCTAATATTCCAAAACAGGAAGTCCTGATCACTGGGGGAGGGACTTCCTGTTTCCCCCTGGCAAGGGGGAGGCGCCATTCTGAAAATGGGCTTTATCGCCATATTCTGGAGCAGGAAGTCCAAGTCCCCAAAGGCGGGACTTCCCACTTTGCCTGAGGGGGGCGGAGTAGGAGGGAGGAGCCAGTCTTAAAGTGACAGCAGCTAATTCCTTGCTTCCTACCCCCCTCCCTAGCAGGCTCGGACGCCGGGGTCCTTTGAGCCCCAGGAGAACGGGCCGGTGGGGCAGCTGGACGAGGGGCTGGAAGAGTTTTTCAGCAGGCGCGTCCTGATGGATAACTCCAGGTGGGAGCCTATCCCTGCGGGGCAGGGGGGAAGGGCGGGGAGCCCCCTCATCTGACTCTGGCCCCTGCTCCCCACAGTGACCCATGGACCCCCCGAGGCTGCGGCCTGAGACCGGGCCCCACTGACATGCGGCCCCCCACGCAGAAGAAGAGGCGGAAAGGGCTCTTCCACTTCCGGCGGCATCGGAGCCTCAAGGGGGAGCGGGAGGTTGACGACCCCACTTGGGGGGCCCCCAAGAGCTCCCCGGGAGCCCTCCAGGGGGCAGGAGAGGACCCCAGGGCGCCACGGCGCAGCTCGGCCAGCCTGGACGAGGCGGAGGGCGGGGGGGTTCCCCTCCCTGGGATGGGGGGCAGCGGCGGAACCGGGGTGAAGGGGCTGCCCCCCAGGGGGAAGCAGGTAAGGGGAGGTTGGGCAGCCGGGTGGGGGGCGGGGCCAGCAGGGGCCACTGCATCCAGCCGCCTTTGTTTTTGTAGGGTCCCCCCTCCGATTGCCCCCCCGCCCCCCAGAGGGCGGAGTCAGATTCCTCGGAGGCAGAGCTACTGCAGCCCTGCCGAGTACCCCGCATCGCCCTGCCAGGGATGGGGCGGAGCCTGGACGAGAGGAAAGAGGTATGGGGCACGGGACAGGCGGGGCTTCCCCTGAGGGGGCGGGGCCTAAGAGCAGACCACGCCCACTTCTGACCTCCTGGGCAGCAATTAGCAGAGGGAGGGGGTATTCCGGGGGCGGGGCCACAACCTGCACACCCCTCATGCTGTGGGGAAGGCAGGGCTCTCCAGGGGCGTGGCCTGAGGACCGAGGCCACGCCCACTTCACCCCCCCACCCCCCGACGGCCTGGTCCCGACCCCCTTTTCCACTGGCTCTGGTTCCAGGGGGCAGAGCTGCACAGGGCAGGCAGCCTGCAGGAGCGAGAGCGGCGGAGATCCTCAGATGACACAGGTAGGGGGCCGCCCCCTAAGTGGCACCCTCCCCCTCTCCTAGCTCCTCCCAACCGCCTCCTCCCCTTGCTCTCTGCCCCCACAGACAGAGGGGGCTGGAGGCCCCAGCCGCCCCCGCAGAGCTCCAAGCCCACCTTCGCCACCATCCGCAGGGCTCAGGCCAGCTGGGACATCGGTAAGGGCCGCGAGCTTCCCCCGGCGGTGCCCCCGGGGCCGCGAGCTTCCCCCGGCGGTGCCCCCCCAGGCTGCGAGCTTCCCCCGGCGGTGCCCTCGGGGCCGCGAGCTTCCCCCAGCGGTGCCCCCCCAGGCTGCGAGCTTCCCCCGGCGGTGCCCCCCCAGGCTGCGAGCTTCCCCCGGCGGTGCCCCCCCAGGCTGCGAGCTTCCCACGGCGGTGCCCCCGGGGCTGCGAGCTTCCCACAGCGGTGCCCCCCCAGGCTGCGAGCTTCCCACAGCGGTGCCCCCCCAGGCTGCGAGCTTCCCACAGCGGTGCCCCCCCAGGCTGCGAGCTTCCCCCGGCGGTGCCCCCGGGGCTGCGAGCTTCCCACAGCGGTGCCCCCCCAGGCTGCGAGCTTCCCACAGCGGTGCCCCCGGGGCTGCGAGCTTCCCCCGGCGGTGCCCCCCCAGGCCGCGAGCTTCCCCCGGCGGTGCCCCCCCAGGCTGTGAGCTTCCCCCGGCGGTGCCCCCCCAGGCTGCGAGCTTCCCCCGGCGGTGCCCCCCCAGGCTGCGAGCTTCCCACGGCGGTGCCCCCCCAGGCTGCGAGCTTCCCCCGACGGTGCCCCCCCAGGCTGCGAGCTTCCCACAGCGGTGCCCCCCCAGGCCGCGAGCTTCCCACAGCGGTGCCCCCGGGGCTGCGAGCTTCCCACAGCGGTGCCCCCGGGGCCGCGAGCTTCCCACAGCGGTGCCCCCCCAGGCTGCGAGCTTCCCCCGGCGGTGCCCCCCCAGGCTGCGAGCTTCCCACAGCGGTGCCCCCGGGGCTGCGAGCTTCCCCTGGCGGTGCCCCCAGGCTGCGAGCTTCCCCCGGCGGTGCCCCCCCAGGCTGCGAGCTTCCCCCGGCGGTGCCCCCCCAGGCTGCGAGCTTCCCACAGCGGTGCCCCCGGGGCCGCGAGCTTCCCACAGCGGTGCCCCCCCAGGCTGCGAGCTTCCCCCGGCGGTGCCCCCGGGGCTGCGAGCTTCCCACAGCGGTGCCCCCCCAGGCTGCGAGCTTCCCCCGGCGGTGCCCCCGGGGCCGCGAGCTTCCCACGGCAGTGCCCCCCCAGGCTGCGAGCTTCCCACAGCGGTGCCCCCCCAGGCTGCGAGCTTCCCCCAGCGGTGCCCCCCCAGGCTGCGAGCTTCCCCCAGCGGTGCCCCCCCAGGCTGCGAGCTTCCCCCGGCGGTGCCCCCCCAGGCTGCGAGCTTCCCACAGCGGTGCCTCGATGGCTCATGTGATTTTTCGCTCTGCTCCCGGCCCGCCAGCGGAGGAGAGCTCCCTGCCAGACCAGGAGGAGCCAGCCAGCCCCGGCGGGACCCCCAGATCAGAGGAGGGGGGCAGAGCCCCACACCCCAGCTTCTTGGCATCTGGAAAGGTGAGGGGCGCAGGGGGGTAAGCTGCGAGCTGCCCCACAGCAGTGCCCTCCGGAGGCCAAGGCCACTGACTCTCCCCTAATCCGGTTCCCCGGCAGGTCAGGGCGCCGCCCCCTGGGCCCCCCAGCCGGAGGCCCCCCACTCAGCCGGAGCGGGGCCACAGCAGCGAGGAGGGGGCTGGTGGGGCTGGCCCCACGGAAACTCAGGCCTCCTGCCCGCGGCCCGAGCACCTGGACACAGCAGGTAGCGGGGGGCAGGGCCTGGGAAGCGGGGCGCCGGCTGGCCCAGGGTGGGGTCCAGGGTCGTTCACCCCCTCTGTCCTTCCAGGGGGCTACGAGGGGGGGCGGAAACCAGCCCCCTTGAAACCCCTGCGAAGCCACCGGGCCCAGTCCTGTGACAAGCTGGAGTTGGACCGGGGGCGCCATCCCGGAGCCAGAGGTCAGCCCAGAAGGAAGTTGGGGGGACCCCGGGGCTGCGAGCTTCCCCCAGCAGTGCCCCCGTCGGGGGGGACCCCAGGGCTGCGAGCTTCCCCCAGCAGTGCCCCCGTCGGGGGGGACCCCGGGGCTGCGAGCTTCCCCCAGCAGTGCCCCCGTCGGGGGGGACCCCGGGGCTGCGAGCTTCCCCCAGCAGTGCCCCCGTCGGGGGGGACCCCAGTGCTGCGAGCTTCCCCCAGCAGTGCCCCCGTCGGGGGGGACCCCAGTGCTGCGAGCTTCTCCCAGCAGTGCCCCCGTCGGGGGGGACCCCGGGGCTGCGAGCTTCCCCCAGCAGTGCCCCCGTCGGGGGGGACCCCGGGGCTGCGAGCTTCCCCCAGCAGTGCCCCCGTCGGGGGGGACCCCGGGGCTGCGAGCTTCTCCCAGCAGTGCCCCCGTCGGGGGGGACCCCGGGGCTGCGAGCTTCTCCCAGCAGTGCCCCCGTCGGGGGGGACCCCGGGGCTGCGAGCTTCTCCCAGCAGTGCCCCCGTCGGGGGGGACTCCGGGGCTGCGAGCTTCTCCCAGCAGTGCCCCCGTCGGGGGGGACCCCGGGGCTGCGAGCTTCTCCCAGCAGTGCCCCCGTCGGGGGGGACCCCGGGGCTGCGAGCTTCCCCCAGCAGTGCCCCCGTCGGGGGGGACCCCGGGGCTGCGAGCTTCTCCCAGCAGTGCCCCCGTCGGGGGGGACCCCGGGGCTGCGAGCTTCTCCCAGCAGTGCCCCCGTCGGGGGGGACCCCGGGGCTGCGAGCTTCTCCCAGCAGTGCCCCCGTCGGGGGGGACTCCGGGGCTGCGAGCTTCTCCCAGCAGTGCCCCCGTCGGGGGGGACCCCGGGGCTGCGAGCTTCTCCCAGCAGTGCCCCCGTCGGGGGGGACCCCGGGGCTGCGAGCTTCTCCCAGCAGTGCCCCCGTCGGGGGGGACCCCGGGGCTGCGAGCTTCCCCCAGCAGTGCCCCCATCGGGGGGGACCCCGGGGCTGCGAGCTTCTCCCAGCAGTGCCCCCGTCGGGGGGGACTCCGGGGCTGCGAGCTTCTCCCAGCAGTGCCCCCGTCGGGGGGGACTCCGGGGCTGTGAGCTTCCCCCAGCAGTGCCCCCGTCGGGCGGGACTCCGGGGCTGCGAGCTTCCCCCAGCAGTGCCCCCGTCGGGGGGGACCCCGGGGCTGCGAGCTTCCCCCAGCAGTGCCCCCGTTGGGGGGACCCCGGGGCTGCGAGCTTCCCCCAGCAGTGCCCCCGTCGGGGGGGACCCCAGTGCTGCGAGCTTCCCCCAGCAGTGCCCCCGTCGGGGGGGACTCCGGGGCTGCGAGCTTCCCCCAGCAGTGCCCCCATCGGGGGGGACCCCGGGGCTGCGAGCTTCCCCCAGCAGTGCCCCCGTCGGGGGGGACCCCGGGGCTGCGAGCTTCCCCCAGCAGTGCCCCCGTCGGGGGGGACCCCAGGGCTGCGAGCTTCCCCCAGCAGTGCCCCCGTCGGGGGGGACCCCGGGGCTGCGAGCTTCCCCCAGCAGTGCCCCCATCGGGGGGGACCCCGGGGCTGCGAGCTTCCCCCAGCAGTGCCCCCGTCGGGGGGGACCCCAGGGCTGCGAGCTTCCCCCAGCAGTGCCCCCGTCGGGGGGGACCCCGGGGCTGCGAGCTTCCCCCAGCAGTGCCCCCGTCGGGGGGGACCCCAGTGCTGCGAGCTTCCCCCAGCAGTGCCCCCGTCGGGGGGGACTCCGGGGCTGCGAGCTTCCCCCAGCAGTGCCCCTGACTGGGCAGCCTACGGATCTCACCCTTTCCCTCTCCTGCCCCCACCAGGTGCCGCCAACGCCCCCCTGCCCGACCCCCCTCCGCCCCCGCCCGCCGAGCGCCATCTGCCCCCTTGGAAGCCCCGCCTCCCCATGGAGCAGGCGGGGGGTGAGTAGAGGGGCCCCTTGGGCAACAGAGGGTTAACGCCCCCTACCCCGGCCCCTCCCCAGCCTCCAGCCCTGTCCGTCTGTCTCTCTCTCTGCAGGAACCCAGGCGTCCGGGCCGGACTGAGGGACCTGCCTCGGCTGGGGGGGCGCAGTGGGAAGAGGCCTGGAGCTCGGCCTAGACCCGGCTGCGCCCCCCAACGGGGCTCCCCCCCCAGCCCCTGACCCCCAAGTCCCCCCCCCAGGGGTCGCTGTCTATTGTCGGCTTGTACAGAAATAAAGTCTATTGTGATCGCAGCCACGTGTGGCCTGCGTTCCTGGGGGGCGGGGACCCCTCTGGGGGGCGGGAGCCTGGGCCCCAGCGCAGTGGGTCAGGGAGCTGGCGTGCTCGGCCCTGGCCAGCAGGGGGCAGCCACCTTCCCGTGGGGCACATGCACACAGCGACACCTACACAACCCTGCCAGTGGGGAGACAGGGACGTGCACGCACACACAGAGCAGCAAATACACAACTCAGCCACTAGGGGACGCCAGCACGCGCACACACACACACACACACACACACACACAGAGAACAGCAAATACACAACTCAGCCACTAGGGGATGCTGGCACACACACACACACACAGAACAGCAAATACAGAACTCAGCCAATAGGGAACACCAGAACACACACACACACACAGAGCAAATACACAGCTCAGCCACTAGGGGACGCCGGAACACACACACACACACACACACACACACACACAGAGCAGCAAATACACAACTCAGCCACTAGGGAACGCCGGAACACACACACACACACAGCAGCAAATACACAACTCAGCCACTAGGGAACGCCAGAACACACACACACACAGAGCAGCAAATACACAACTCAGCCACTAGGGAATGCCGGCGCGCACACACACACACACACACAGAGAACAGCAAATACACAACTCAGCCACTAGGGGACGCCAGAACACACACACACACACACACACAGAGCAGCAAATACACAACTCAGCCACTAGGGAACGCCGGCGCGCGCGCGCACACACACACACACACACAGAGAACAGCAAATACACAACTCAGCCACTAGGGGACGCCAGAACACACACACACACACACACACACAGAGCAGCAAATACACAACTCAGCCACTGGGGATGCCAGAACACACACACACACACGCACGCACGCACACACACACACACACAGAGCAGCAAATACACAACTCAACCACTGGGGACGCCGGGACACAAAAACACAAACACCAGCACATACACAATCCTGCCACCAGGGATACAAGGACACCTACACAAACAGCAGCAAATACACAACCATGCCACTAGGGGACACAAGCACACACACAGAGGGCAGCAAGTACACAACGCTGGCGAGGGGGCCGAGGATACCCCCGCCCCAGGGTGGGAGTGGTGTTGTGTTCAGCAGCCCAGCATGGCGGGGTGTGTTTGTGGGTCTGTGGCGGGGTAGGCGGGAGGCTGCTGGGAGCCGGGGGGTGCCCCAGGGCGCTGGGGGGCCCGCGATCGTGTGCAGGGTGTGTGTGTGGGTGTGTCCCTGCCCTGGCTCTGTGTGTGGGTGGGCGGGTGGGTGGGTGTTGGGGGTGGTGCGCGCGCTGGGGGAGGGGAGGGGAGGGGAAGGGGAGGGGCGGGGCGGTCGGCGGAAGGACCCTGCGGCGGGGCGGGCGGAGCTGGGCGGCCGCAGGAGGAGGAGTCGCCGCCGCAGCTCGTCCTAGGTAGGTGCGGAGCTCCCGTGTGTGTGTGTGTGTGTGTGTGTGTGTCCCTGCCCCGCCCGCCTCTGTGTGTGTGTGTGTGTCCCTGCCCCGCCCCGCCTCTGTGTGTGTGTCCCTGCCCGCCTCTGTGTGTGTGTGTCCCTGTCCCTGCCCGCCTCTGTGTGTGTGTGTGTGTGTGTGTGTGTCCCTGCCCGCCTCTCTGTGTGTGTGTGTGTGTCCCTGCCCCGCCCCGCCTCTGTGTGTGTGTGTGTGTGTGTGTCCCTGCCCCGCCCCGCCTCTGTGTGTGTGTCCCTGCCCGCCTCTGTGTGTGTGTGTGTGTGTGTGTGTGTCCCTGCCCGCCTCTCTGTGTGTGTGTGTGTGTCCCTGCCCCGCCCCGCCTCTGTGTGTGTGTGTGTGTGTGTGTCCCTGCCCCGCCCCGCCTCTGTGTGTGTGTCCCTGCCCGCCTCTGTGTGTGTGTCCCTGCCCGCCTCTGTGTGTGTGTGTGTGTGTGTATGTCCCTGACCCGCCTGTGTGTGTGTGTCCCTGCCTCTGCCCCGCCTCTGTGTGTGTGTGTGTGTGTGTGTGTGTGTCCCTGCCCGCCTCTCTGTGTGTGTGTCCCTGACCCGCCTGTGTGTGTGTGTCGCTGCCTCGGGGGTGCCGGACCCGCAGCCCCGCCCCGCACGTGTCCCAGCCGGGAGCCAAACAGCCGCAAACCGCAGAGCGCCGCGTTCACGGGGCGGAGCCGCCTGCAACGGGACCCCCCCTAACCCCGCCCCCTCCGGGACCCCCCGGGATCCCCTCGAACCCCACCCGCAACGGGACCCCCCGGGACCCCCCCGAACCCCACCCCCTCCGGGAACCCCGGGGACACCCCCGAACCCCGCCCGCAACGGGACCCCCCGGGACCCCCCCGAACCCCACCCCCTCCGGGACCCCCCGGGATCCCCCCGAACCCCGCCCTCTCCGGGAACCCCGGGGACACCCCCGAACCCCGCCCTCAACGGGACCCCCCGGGACCTCCGCGAACCTCGCCCCCCACCCTGCAGGGTGCTGGGATGACCGTCCTGGCCGCCAGCTGGGGACGCCGGGTGGAACGTGCCCCCCAGACGCCCCCGGGCCCCTCGGCCAGCTGTGCTGTGGGTCAGTACCCCCAGGGGAGCTTTGCCCCCCCCATGCACCCCCTGGTCCCTCCCGGTCCCCTCTACCCCTAGCCCGGCATACGTGACCCCCCCCAGCACTGGGGTCCCCATCCAGCCCCCGGCCCCTCCCGCCAAGGACTTCTGCCAGCAAGACGGGGTGTCCACGGCGGTGGCTTTATTGCAGGCTTGGGGAGGGGGATTGCGGCCAGGGAGGGGCTGTGGGGTGGGGGGGTCAGGGTGGGCTAGTAGGGGGGAGCGGAAGGGATCGGGGGAGGGGTACTTGGGGGTCTGAGAGGGGCTGGGGGAGTCACCCAGGGTAGGAATCCAGAGGCACTGGGGGGGCCAGTGGTGATGGGGCTCCGGTCCGGCCTGCGCCCCGAGTGGTGGAAGGTGCCGTGGGGCTGGGCCTGCAGTGTGCTGGGGGGCAGAGGGAAGTGAAAGGGGAGAGGAGGCGTTAGAGGCTTCCGGATCAGAGTGTGGGTTCAGCTCGGGGTTATTGGCTGTTTGCCCAAATTCCCACTCCGTCCGTCCGTCTGTCCTTCTACGTGTCCATCCGTCCATCCAACTGTCCTTCTATGTGTCCGTCCGTCCATCCTTCTATGTATCCGTCTGTCCAACTGTCCTTCTATGTGTCCGTCCATCCACCCATCCGTCCGTCCTTCTGTGTGTCCGTCCAACTGTCCTTCTGTGCGTCCGTCCACCCATCCATCCTTCTATGTGTCCGTCCGTCCACCCATCCATCCGTCCGTCCCTCCTTCTGTGTCCGTCCACCCGTCCATCCTTCTATGTGTCCGTCTGTCCACCCATTCATCCAACTGTCCTTCTACGTGTCCGTCTGTCCACCCATCCATCCGTCCTGTGTGTCTGTTCATGCGTCCATCCTTCTACGTGTCCGTCCGTCCACCCATCCACACATCCATCTGTCCTATGTGTCCATCCATCCATCCATCCGTCCTTCTATGTGTCCATCCATCCATCCTTCTATGTGTCTGTCCGTGAACCCATCCACACATCCGTCTGTCCATCCACCCACCCATCCATCCATCTGTCCTTCTATGTGTCCGTCCGTCCACCCGTCCATCCATCTGTCCTTCTATGTGTCTGTCTGTCTGTCTGTCCGTCCGTCCATCCATCCTCCTGTGTGTCCATCCATCCTTCCATACCTCTGCTTGTTCATCCATCTGTCCATCCCTCCCCACACACCTCCTCTCTCTCTCTCTCTCTCCCTCCCTGCCCCCCGTGACATCTGTCTCTCACCCACCCACCCCACCACCCTTCCCTCTCTCCCCTCCCAGACCCCCATGGCGCAGGAGGCCGAGTCACAGCCGGTGGCCTTGGGGGCCTCGCGGGTTGAGCTCCGTGTCTCCTGCCGGGACCTGCTGCTCCAGGACCCCCCAGCTGAGCCGAACCCCCATGTGGTGCTGAGGCAGCTAAGCAACGGGCAGTGGAATGAGGTATGGGCTGCATGGAGGGTGAGACCGGGGGGTCCCTCCTCCCGTGTCCTGCCCATGTGCTACCCGGGGACCCCCACCACTTCGCACTGCACCATGCACCCACTTTTCACCAGGGGAAATTGGAGGCCCCCCCAGCACCCTCTTTCTGCTCTGGGCTCCCAGCTCCGAACCCTGAGGTTTGGAGGGACAACGTGCCCCTCAAAAATCCCCCTCCACTCTTCCCCCAAAGGGGGACCCCCATCCTCTGGTGTCCCCGACTTCTCAGAGTCCCCATTCGCCGCTGACCCTCCCTCTCCTGGACCCCGTCCCTGCCAGGTGGGGCACAGCGAGGTCGTGGGGTGCAGCCCGAACCCCGACTTCGCCCACGTCTTCGTGCTGGACTACTTCTTTGAGGAGCTGCAGACCCTGCGCTTCGAAGCCCGCCATGCTGACGAGGATGGGGCGCAGTGCTGCGACGCCCTCCTGGGGGCGGCCGAGTGCTCCCTGGGCCAGGTGGGGACGTGGGGGTGCCCGATATTCATACACCTGCCCCTGGGGACGTGGGGGTGCCCGATATTTGTACGCCTGCCCCTGGGGATGTGGGGGTGCCCGATATGAATGTGGGGGTGCCCAATATGGATGTGGGGGTGCCCAATATTCTTATACCTGCCTCTGGGAATGTGGGGGTGCCCGATATTCGTATGCCTGCCCCGGGTCATGGGGTTGTAAGACAGGAGGTGTTCTGGGTCCTTGCTGAGGGGGTCAAATCAGGGCGAATTGCCCAGAGACAGAGCTACCGACTGCCCACAACGGTGAGGTCTCTGCTAGAAGACACCAAGCCCATCACCCAGAGCAGGTCTGCTCACCGTGCCGGCCAGCCAGCAATTCCCCCCGGGGCTCCAGCTTCCTTCCTGCCACCGCCCATCCCCTCCTCACACAGCAGGGCAGTTCCAGAAACCAGTCGCACCCAATCTGCACCAGTTCTTCCAGGCCCAAAGGACCGGCCACATCCCCCGGCCAATAAGCTCTTCAGATCTGACCCAACCGAGCACGCTGAGCCGGTCCTCTAGGATCTAATATCTGAAGGTTTATTGACCACAAGAAAGAAACGGGGGAGAGTAAAGTCGTGAACACGATGGAATTACGCACGCCCGTCACACAGCTCTTGGTGCCGGCTGCAGCAGATGGAATCGCTGGTATCTCAAAAGTCCCTGGAGTCCATCTTTGCTGGGCCAGGCCAACGATCCTTCCGGCCTCCGTTCCCAGCAGAGATGCTCCTGAAGCGAGGAGCTGGAGTGAGGACAAAGATGGAGGAACCTCAGGGCCCCCTTTCTCCCCTCGCCCGCGTGGAGGGAAATCCCTTCCTTCTTGCGTGAAAGGACCTCCCTAGGTGCAGACACCCGGGCAGGCACCACTCAGTCCTTGTGAGGTTGAATCCGGCCCTTGCAAAGCTCCTCAGATGTGGACGGGCAGCTCGTGAGGTCGGGTGTCGGTCAGGAACGGGAGCACTTGGCAAGGGACCCTTGGCCGAGCTGCTTGCGGTCTCCCAGAAGCAAGCAGTAAATACAAGTACATAGTCGCCAGCGCTCAGAACCTCACGTGCAAACACAGGGCAGGCGAGGGGGCGGTAGGAAGAGAATCAGCCAGGCCCCAGCTTTCAGCAGACACCGCGCTGGGGCTGCCTTGCGCGGCAGCTGGGACCAGCAGAGACCAGTGGTTGCAACAATGATTTGCATGATGTGGGTTATACCCCTGATAACCATAACCCTACCCCGGGACAGGAGGGGGTGTGGGTTATACCCCTGATAACCATAACCCTACCCCGGGACAGGAGGGGATGTGGGTTATACCCCTGATAACCATAACCCTACCCCGGGACAGGAGGGGATGTGGGTTATACCCCTGATAACCATAACCCTACCCCTGGGACAGGAGAGGGTGTGGGTTATACCCCTGATAACCATAACCCTACCCCTGGGACAGGAGAGGGTGTGGGTTATACCCCTGATAACCATAACCCTACCCCGGGACAGGAGGGGATGTGAGTTATACCCCTGATAACCATAACCCTACCCCTGGGACAGGAGGGGATGTGAGTTATACCCCCGATAACCATAACCCTACCCCTGGGACAGGAGGGGATGTGGGTTATACCCCCGATAACCATAACCCTACCCCTGGGACAGGAGGGGATGTGGGTTATACCCCCGATAACCATAACCCTACCCCTGGGACGGGAGAGGGTGTGGGTTATACCCCTGATAACCATAACCCTACCCTTGGGACAGGAGGGGATGTGAGTTATACCCCTGATAACCATAACCCTACCCCTGGGACAGGAGGGGATGTGAGTTATACCCCTGATAACCATAACCCTACCCCTGGGACAGGAGGGAATGTGGGTTATACCCCTGATAACCATAACCCTACCCCTGGGACAGGAGGGAATGTGGGTTATACCCCTGATAACCATAACCCTACCCTGGGACAGGAGGGGATGTGGGTTATACCCCTGATAACCATAACCCTACCCCTGGGACAGGAGGGGATGTGGGTTATACCCCTGATAACCATAACCCTACCCCGGGACAGGAGGGGATGTGAGTTATACCCCTGATAACCATAACCCTACCCTTGGGACAGGAGGGGATGTGAGTTATACCCCTGATAACCATAACCCTACCCCTGGGACAGGAGGGGATGTGAGTTATACCCCAGATAACCATAACCCTACCCCTGGGACAGGAGGGGATGTGGGTTATACCCCTGATAACCATAACCCTACCCCGGGACAGGAGGGGATGTGAGTTATACCCCTGATAACCATAACCCTACCCCTGGGACAGGAGGGGATGTGGGTTATACCCCTGATAACCATAACCCTACCCCTGGGACAGGAGGGAATGTGGGTTATACCCCTGATAACCATAACCCTACCCTGGGACAGGAGGGGATGTGGGTTATACCCCTGATAACCATAACCCTACCCCTGGGACAGGAGGGGATGTGGGTTATACCCCTGATAACCATAACCCTACCCCTGGGACAGGAGGGAATGTGGGTTATACCCCTGATAACCATAACCCTACCCCTGGGACAGGAGGGGGTGTGGGTTATACCCCTGATAACCATAACCCTACCCTTGGGACAGGAGGGGATGTGAGTTATACCCCTGATAACCATAACCCTACCCCTGGGACAGGAGGGGATGTGGGTTATACCCTCGATAACCATAACCCTACCCCTGGGACAGGAGGGGATGTGGGTTATACCCCCGATAACCATAACCCTACCCTGGGACAGGAGGGGATGTGGGTTATACCCCTGATAACCATAACCTACCCCTGGGACAGGAGAGGGTGTGGGTTATACCCCTGATAACCATAACCCTACCCCTGGGACAGGAGGGGGTGTGGGTTATACCCCTGATAACCATAACCCTACCCCTGGGACAGGAGAGGGTGTGGGTTATACCCCTGATAACCATAACCCTACCCTTGGGACAGGAGGGGATGTGAGTTATACCCCTGATAACCATAACCCTACCCCTGGGACAGGAGGGGATGTGGGTTATACCCCTGATAACCATAACCCTACCCCTGGGACAGGAGGGGGTGTGGGTTATACCCCTGATAACCATAACCCTACCCTTGGGACAGGAGGGGATGTGAGTTATACCCCTGATAACCATAACCCTACCCCTGGGACAGGAGGGGATGTGGGTTATACCCCTGATAACCATAACCCTACCCTTGGGACAGGAGGGGATGTGAGTTATACCCCTGATAACCATAACCCTACCCCTGGGACAGGAGGGGATGTGGGTTATACCCCCGATAACCATAACCCTACCCTGGGACAGGGGGGGATGTGGGTTATACCCCTGATAACCATAACCCTACCCCTGGGACAGGAGGGAATGTGGGTTATACCCCCGATAACCATAACCCTACCCCTGGGACAGGAGGGGGTGTGGGTTATACCCCCGATAACCATAACCCTACCCCTGGGACAGGAGGGGATGTGGGTTATACCCCCGATAACCATAACTCTACCCCTGGGACAGGAGGGGATGTGGGTTATACCCCTGATAACCATAACCCTACCCCTGGGACAGGAGGGGGTGTGGGTTATACCCCCGATAACCATAACCCTACCCCTGGGACAGGAGGGGATGTGGGTTATACCCCCGATAACCATAACTCTACCCCTGGGACAGGAGGGGATGTGGGTTATACCCCTGATAACCATAACCCTACCCTTGGGACAGGAGGGGGTGTGGGTTATACCCCTGATAACCATAACCCTTCCTCTCCCCGTGTTGGGGGTGGGATCTGCCCCTGATAACTGCAGCCGATCCTTAACCGGTAATGGGACACTCTGCACCCCCTCCATCCTTCCGTCCCTCCGCGCTCGGTGCCTCCCCCTCTGGTACCACCTGACCCATCTCCCCCATGGCAGATCGTGTCCCAGACTAAAATCACCCTGCCACTGCTCTGCGAGGACGGGACGCCGGCAGGAACTTCCACCATCACGGTACGAGGGGCGTTTATCTCCAGGGAGAGACCGAGAAGGTGGGGGTGAGAGTCCGGACTCCTGGGTTCTCTCCCGGCTCTGGGAGGGCAGTGGGGGCTGGTGGTTAGAGCAGGGGCCGGGAGCCAGGACTCCTGGGTTCTCTCCCGGCTCTGGGAGGGCAGTGGGGGCTGGTGGTTAGAGCAGGGGACTGGGAGCCAGGACTGGGTTCTCCCTGGCTCTGGGGGGGCAGTGGGGGCTGGTGGTTAGAGCAGGGGGCGGGAGCCAGGACTGGGTTCTCCCCGGCTCTGGGGGGGCAGTGGGGGCTGGTGGTTAGAGCAGGGGCTGGGAGCCAGGACTGGGTTCTCCCCAGCGCTGGGAGGGAAGTGGGGGCTGGTGGTTAGAGCAGGGGCCGGCAGCCAGGACTCCTGGGTTCTCCCCGGCTCTGGGGGGGCAGTGGGGGCTGGTGGTTAGAGCAGGGCCGGGAGCCAGGACTCCTGGGTTCTCCCCGGCGCTGGGAGGGAAGTGGGGGCTGGTGGTTAGAGCAGGGGGGCTGGGAGCCAGGACTCCTGGGTTCTCCCCGGCTCTGGGGGGGCAGTGGGGGCTGGTGGTTAGAGCAGGGGGCGGGAGCCAGGACTCCTGGGTTCTCCCCGGCGCTGGGGGGGCAGTGGGGGCTGGTGGTTAGAGCAGGGGCTGGGAGCCAGGACTGCTGGGCTCTCCCCGGCGCTGGGGGGGCAGTGGGGGCTGGTGGTTAGAGCAGGGGGCGGGAGCCAGGACTCCTGGGTTCTCCCCGGCGCTGGGGGGGCAGTGGGGGCTGGTGGTTAGAGCAGGGGCGGGAGCCAGGACTCCTGGGTTCTCCCCGGCGCTGGGGGGGCAGTGGGGGCTGGTGGTTAGAGCAGGGGGCGGGAGCCAGGACTCCTGGGTTCTCCCCGGCGCTGGGGGGGCAGTGGGGGCTGGTGGTTAGAGCAGGGGGCTGGGAGCCAGGACTCCTGGGTTTTCTCCCCAGTTTCAGGAGGACAGTGGGCTCTGGTAGGTAGCTGGGAACAACCAGTCTCTGGGAGAGAAGTGGGGGACTAGCCCAGCTGGGGGGCTCTGGACCAGCCTAACGAAGCTCCCCAGGATCTTCTGGGTGTCTCGGTCTGTCCTTGTCTCTCCCGCACAGATAGAAGCCGAAGAGGTCACCAGCCCCAACCACTTCGTGCAGCTCCAGTTCCGGGCAGAGAAGTTGGACAACAAGGTGAGCAACTGAATTTCCCAGCCCCTGCCCTGGGAACCCAGGAGTCCTGCCTCCCAGCCCCCTGCACTAACCACCAGCCCCCACTGCCCCCCAAGAGCCGGGGAGAACCCAGGAGTCCTGGCTCCCGGCCCCCTGCACTAACCACCCCCCCCACTGCCCCCCCAGTGCCGGGGAGAACCCAGGAGTCCTGGCTCCCGGCCCCTGCTCTAACCACCAGCCCCCACTGCCCTCCCAGAGCCGGGGAGAACCCAGGAGTCCTGGCTCCCGGCCCCTGCTCTAACCACCAGCCCCCACTGCCCTCCCAGAGCCGGGGAGAACCCAGGAGTCCTGGCTCCCGGCCCCTGCTCTAACCACCAGCCCCCACTGCCCTCCCTGCACCGAAGAGAACCCAGGAGTCCTGGCTCCCGGCCCCCTGCACTAACCACCAGCCCCCACTGCCCTCCCAGCACCGAAGAGAACCCAGGAGTCCTGGCTCCCGCCCCCTGCTCTAACCACCAGCCCCCACTGCCCTCCCAGCACCGAAGAGAACCCAGGAGTCCTGGCTCCCGGCCCCCTGCACTAACCACCAGTCCCCACTGCCCTCCCAGCACCGAAGAGAACCCAGGAGTCCTGGCTCCCGCCCCCTGCTCTAACCACCAGCCCCCACTGCCCTCCCAGCACCGAAGAGAACCCAGGAGTCCTGGCTCCCGGCCCCCTGCACTAACCACCAGCCCCCACTGCCCTCCCAGAGCCGGGGAGAACCCAGGAGTCCTGGCTCCCGGCCCCTGCTCTAACCACCAGCCCCCACTGCCCTCCCAGTGCCGGGGAGAACCCAGGAGTCCTGGCTCCCGCCCCCTGCTCTAACCACCAGCCCCCACAGAGCCGGGGAGAACCCAGGAGTCCTGGCTCCCAGCCCCCTGCACTAACCACCAGCCCCCACTGCCCTCCCAGAGCCGGGGAGAACCCAGGAGTCCTGGCTCCCAGCCCCTGCTCTAACCACCAGCCCCCACTGCCCTCCCAGTGCCGGGGAGAACCCAGGAGTCCTGGCTCCCGCCCCCTGCTCTAACCACCAGCCCCCACTGCCCCCCCAGTGCCGGGGAGAACCCAGGAGTCCTGGCTCCCGCCCCCTGCTCTAACCACCAGCCCCCACTGCCCCCCCAGTGCCGGGGAGAACCCAGGAGTCCTGGCTCCCGTCCCCCTGCTCTAACCACCACCCCCGACTGCCCCCCCAGTGCCGGGGAGAACCCAGGAGTCCTGGCTCCCGCCCCCTGCTCTAACCACCAGCCCCCACTGCCCCCCCAGCGCCGGGGAGAACCCAGGAGTCCTGGCTCCTGGCCCCTGCTCTAACCACCAGCCCCCGCTGCCCCCCCAGCACCGGGGAGAACCCAGGAGTCCTGGCTCCCGGCCCCCTGCTCTAACCACCAGCCCCCACTGCCCTCCCAGAGCCGGGGAGAACCCAGGAGTCCTGGCTCCCGGCCCCCTGCTCTAACCACCAGGCCCCACTGCCCTCCCAGCGCCAGGGAGAACCCAGGCGTCCGGGGTCACTTCCCTTCTCTCTGGCCATAGGATCTCTTCACCAAGTCGGACCCTTTCCTGGAAATTTACAAGGTGACCCGGCGCCACGGAGAGCAGCTGGTGATGAGGACGGAGGTGAGGGGGCAGGCGGGTGTGGGGCAGAGGAGGGGGGCTGGGGCAGCCACCCCATACTCACCCCCACCTCTGCTCCCCCAGGTGGTGAATAACAACCTCAGCCCCAGCTGGGAGCCGTTCCGTGTCTCCCTCCACTCGCTGTGCAGCTGTGACCCCGACAAGACCATCCGGGTGAGTGCCCGGACGCCTGGGTTCTCTCCCGGCTCTGGGGGGCAGTGGGGGCTGGTGGTTAGAGCAGAGGGGCCAGGAGCCAGGACTCCTGGGTTCTCCCTGGCTCTGGGAGGGCAGTGGGGGCTGGTGGTTAGAGCAGGGGGCCGGGAGCCAGGACTCCTGGGTTCTCCCTGGCTCTGGGAGGGCAGTGGGGGCTGGTGGGTAGAGCAGGGGGGTCGGGAGCCAGGACTCCTGGGTTCTCCCCGGCTATGGGAGGGCAGTGGGGGCTGGAGGTTAGAGCAAGGGGGTCGGGAGCCAGGACTCCTGGGTTCTCTCCCAGCTCTGGGGGGGCAGTGGGGGCTGGTGGTTAGAGTGGGGGGAACTGCCAGGAGCCCTGGTTTCTCCCCAGGTTGGAAGTAGGGGGTGTCTGTGATGTTATCACCCCATCTGTCTTGTCTGCCAGTGTGTGGTTTATGACTATAACACCAACGGGAAACACGATTACATCGGTGAATTCACCACAAAGTTTCGTGAAATGCAGGAGGTGTCCACAGGAAAAGAGGTACGGAGGACAGGGCTGGGAGCCAGGACTCCTGGGTTCTCCCTGGCTCTGGGAGGGCAGTGGGGGCTGGTGGGTAGAGCAGGGGGTGGGAGCCAGGACTCCTGGGTTCTCCCTGGCACTGGGAGGGCAGTGGGGGCTGGTGGTTAGAGCAGGGCCGGGAGCCAGGACTCCTGGGTTCTCCCTGGCTCTGGGAGGGCAGTGGGGGCTGGTGGTTAGAGCAGGGGGCTGGGAGCCAGGACTCCTGGGTTCTCCCTGGCGCTGGGAGGGCAGTGGGGGCTGGTGGTTAGAGCAGGGGCTGGGAGCCGGGACACCTGGGTTCTCTTTCAGCTTTGTGGGGGCTGGTGGTTAGAGCAGGGGGCTGGGAGCCAGGACTCCTGGGTTCTCTCCCGGCGCTGGGGCAGGGGCGGACTTGCCAGTACAATGGGGACACCCCCGAACCCTCTTTCCCTGTGGTCGGGCAGATGGCCTTTGAGTGTATCAACCCCAAGTACCAGGAGAAGAAGAAACAATACACCAACTCGGGGATCGTCGTCCTGACCCAGTGCAAGGTGAGCGGGTGGGGAAAGGGGGGCAGGACGCGGAGGAAGAGCGGGGCTGGGCCTGTGGGCAGCGCCTGGGTCACAGGCCTCCTGGGTCCTTTCTGTTGCCCTGCAATAAACTCAGCCTGTGGCCGCGTGTGGCCACCTGCTCCTCGCCAGGCGTCCGTTACTGACCAGCCGTTACGCAGCACTAATTAACCACCTGCGGGATCCACCGGTGGCTGGCTTGGGACTTTGAGCTTCAGGTCATTTGCGTAATTAACGCTCCCCGGGTGAAGAGTTGGGCTCCAGCAGAAGGCGGGGCCGGTTTCTGGGACGTATCTAGTGAGGTTCCACCACGGTCCGGTGCCATCCAGCGTGGAGATGCCTGTGCCAGGGGCTTGGAGCCGGACACAAACAGTGGGTGACGGCTGGGCTGGGTTGCTGGGACTGTGGGGCTCAGGGTTAGGGGGCCAGCCACCAGAAATGACCCTGGCCGAGGGGGCGGCTGGGCTGAAGGCCGCGGCGCGAATCTCCACGCAAGCCAGGCGGCCCTGGGGGAGGCGAAGCCGAAAGGCAAAGCTGGGGAAAGCTGGGGAGGTTCGAGCAGCTCCCGGGTGGAAAACGGGGGGCACCGTCACGAGAAAAAGGACCTGGGGGGACAGCGGCTGAGAGGAACCAGCGCAGGGCCCTTGTCCCCAGGAGGCTGACGGCTGTTGGGGCGTGGTAGGAGGAGCATTTCCAGCCGGGCTAGAGACGTGCTGGTTGCCCTGGTGAGGCCACATTGCCGTCCGGTTCTGGGCCCCCCAGCACAGGAGGGACGTGGGTGTGCAGCGGAGAGCAACCACGCTGATTCGGGGCTGGAGGACATGGCCTCCGAGGAGGGGCTGCGGGATTTGGGCTTCTTTAGTTTGCAGAAGAGAAGAGCGAGGGGGGGGATTTGACAGCAGCTTCAGCTCCCTGACGGGGGCTCTAAAGAGGGCGGCGAGAGGCTGTTCTCAGGGGTGACGGGTGGCCCAACACGGAGCAATGGGCGGACGTTACAGAGGGGGAGGTCTCGGCTGGATATTAGGGAGACCGACGTCCCCAGGCGGGTGGTGAAGCCCTGGGATGCGCCGCCGAGAGAGGCGGTGGGGTCTCCGTCCCTAGGGGGCTTTACGTCCCGGCTGGGCTGCCGTCGCGGGGTTGGGCCCCGTGGGGCAGGGGCTGGACTCGATGCCGGAGGCGACCCCCTAGGACGACCGACCGACCGACCTGCGGCCAGAGGCGCTTTTCCCGGGGGGGCTCGGGGAAGCCCCGACGTCGGCCAGCTGGGATCTCCGGTGGCCGGGGCCCACCTCGGCCATGGCTGGGGGTGTCTCCGGGCAGGGCAGACGGACGGTGCTCGGTGCTCGACGTCCCTCGCGCTGCGGCGGCTGGCTGGGCGCGCAGGACCCCTCGGTCACGTCACCTGCCCCTTCCCGAGCAGGTGGAGAAGGCGCACACCTTCCTGGACTACGTCATGGGTGGCCTGCAGATTTGCTTCACGGTGAGGTGCCTGGGCCTGCGGGTGGGGGGGGGGCTGGGGCGCGCCCCTCCCCCAGTTGACCCCTCGGGGGGTTCTCCCCCCCCCCGCTCCCCGCAGGTGGCCATCGACTTCACGGCGTCCAACGGGGACCCTCGCAGCGAGTACTCGCTGCACTTCCTCCGCCCGCGGGAGCCCAACGAGTACCTCAAGGCGCTGGCCGCCGTGGGCGAGATCTGCCAGGACTACGACAGGTGGGGGCGGCTGCCGCCCGGACGCCGGGGTTCCCGCCTGCCTCTCCACCCCCGCGCGCCCGGCCCCGGAGCCCCACACGCCGCCGGCGGCCCTCGGAAAGCCGAGCCGCCCACAATCCTTTGCACGAGAGCCAGCAGCTACCCACAGCCCTTTGCTTCGGACCCCTGCAGGCCCCAGCTACCCACAGTGCTTTGCAGGAGTCAGAACCTTCCCACAATCCTTTGCACAAGTGCCCTGCTTACAAATTACCCACAGCCCTTTGCACAAGAGCCAGCAACTACCCACAATCTTTTGCATGAGAGTCAGCAACTACCCACAATCCTTTGCGCACCAGCAACAACTATCATTTGCACGGGAGTCAGTAACTACCCACAATCCTTTGCATGAGATTCCCACTCTTCCAAGCATCCCACAACCCTTTGCACAAGTCCGCTGCTCACAAATTACCCACGATCCTTTGCACACAAGAAGCAGCAAGTACCCACAATCCTTTGCTTCAGCTCTCTGTAGATCCCAGCTACCCACAGTGCTTTGCAGAAGAGTCGGAACCTTCCCACAATCCTTTGCATGCGATGCCCGCTCTCCTGAGCCCCCCCCAACCCTTGGCACGAGTCCCACCCTTGCACACTACCCACAATCCTTTGCAAAAGGGTTTTCCCCCCCCCCTGCCCGTTACCCACCAGGGTGGCAGCTGCCGCTTCCCAAGGGCTGAGTCCTGCAGGGCAGCCCCGGACGCCGGGGTCCCACCGCAGGGCGGCGTGTGTCGGCCGCCCCCGCTGGCGGGAGAGACCAGCCCCACATCTGTCTGTCTCTCTCCAGCGACAAGAGGTTCCCCGCCTTCGGCTTTGGGGCCCGGATCCCCCCCAACTACGAGGTACCTGGGAGGCGCTGGGGGGGGACGCTGGGGCGCCCCACTGTCGCGCTCTGACCCGGCGTCTCCCCATCCCCCAGGTCTCCCATGACTTCGCCATCAACTTCGACCCCGAGAACCCGGAGTGCGAACGTAGGTGGCGCTCGTCCTTATCCAGCGGCGTCGAGTCACCTGAGCCGTGGCAGCGGAGCCTGAGGGGACCCCCCGGCTCTACCCACTAGTCCCCACTTCCCTCCCAGAGCTGGGGAGAACCCAGGAGTCCTGGCTCCCAGCCCCTGCTCTAACCACCAGCCCCCACTGCCCCCCCAGAGCCGGGGAGAACCCAGGAGTCCTGGCTCCCAGCCCCTGCTCTAACCACCAGCCCCCACTGCTCTCCCAGAGCCAGGGAGAACCCAGGAGTCCTGGCTCCCAACCCCTGCTCTAACCACCAGCCCCCACTACCCTCCCAGAGCCGGGGAGAACCCAGGAGTCCTGGCTCCCAGCCCCTGCTCTAACCACCAGCCCCCACTGCCCCCCCAGAGCCGGGGAGAACCCAGGAGTCCTGGCTCCCAGCCCCTGCTCTAACCACCAGCCCCCACTGCCCTCCCAGAGCCAGGGAGAACCCAGGAGTCCTGGCTCCCAACCCCTGCTCTAACCACCAGCCCCCACTACCCTCCCAGAGCCGGGAGAACCCAGGAGTCCTGGCTCCCGGCCCTGCTCTAACCACCAGCCCCCACTGCCCCCCAGCGCCGGGGAGAACCCAGGAGTCCTGATGCCCCACCTCTCCCCCCACAGGCATCTCCGGGGTGATCGAGGCATACAAGCGTTGCCTGCCCCAGATCCAGCTGTACGGCCCCACCAACCTGGCTCCCATCATCGGGCGAGTGCTGGGCCCCGCCAGCGCGGACGAGGGCGGCGGGCAGCCCCTGGTGAGGGTGGAGGGGGCGCCGGGAGGGAGGCTGGGGGCTGGTGGGGGGGCGGAAGGAGTTGGGCCCCCCCCAGCACCGACCCTCTTCTCCGCAGCGCTACCGGGTGCTGCTGGTGCTGACGGACGGCGCGGTGAGCGACATGGCAGCCACGCGGGAGGCCATCCTGCAGGCCTCCCGCCTGCCCATCTCCATCGTCATCGTGGGCGTGGGCGACGCCGACTTCTCTGAGATGCGGGCGCTGGACCGCGAGGACGGGAGCCCCGAGCTCGGCGCGGAGCAGCCGGCCCGCGACATCGTCCAGTTCGTGCCCTTCCGCGACTTCAAGAAGGTGAGCGGGCAGCAGAGGGATGGATGGGTGGGAGCAGGGTGGCGCCGGCGTCCGCCCTCGGCTCCGTGTTCCTCCCCTGGCTCCGTCGTACTCCCCCAGCTCCATCGGCCTCCCCCAGCTCCGTCATCCCCAAGCCCCGTGTTCCTCCCCCAGCTCCATCGGCCTCCCCCAGCCCCGTGTTCCTCCCCCGGCTCCATGTTCCTTCCCTGGCTCCGTCATCCCCTGACTCCGTCATACTCCCCCAGCTCTG
Organism: Carettochelys insculpta; assembly: GCF_033958435.1. Taxonomy (NCBI): domain Eukaryota; kingdom Metazoa; phylum Chordata; order Testudines; family Carettochelyidae; genus Carettochelys; species Carettochelys insculpta. Next base: position 4,614,079 of record NC_134168.1, read on the forward strand.
GACTCCCCCAGTTCCGGACTCCCCCGGCTCCGTCGTCCCCCAGCTCCGTCCTCCCGTGGCTCCGTGTTCCTCCCACTGCTCCGTCGTCCTCCCCTGGGTCTGCATTCCTCCCCCTACTCCATCATCCACACCCGGCTCCATCCTTCTCTGGCTCTGCATTCCTTCTCCTGCTCCGTCATCCTCCCCTGGCTCCGTCGTCCCCCGGGTCTGTCCTTCCCTGGCTCTGTGTTCCTCCCCCGGCTCCGTCCTTCCCCGGCTCTGTGTTTTTCCTCCTGCTCCATCATCCACCCCTGGCTCTGTCCTCCCCCAGCTCCATCCTCCCCTGGCTCTGTCCTTCCCTAGCTCTGTGTTCCTCCTCCTGCTCCATCACCCTCTCCCAGCTCCATTGTCCTCCCTTGGCTCTGTGTTCCTCCTCTGGGCTCCCTTGTCCTCCCCCCAGCTCTGATGTCCTCCATCTGGTTCCATGTTTCTTCTCCTGCTTCATCATCCTCCTGCAGCTCCCTGGTCCTCCCCCAGCTCCATCACCTCCCCAGCTCCATGTTCCTCCTCCTGCTTCATCATCCTCCCCCAGCTCTGTTGTCTTCCTTCTAGTTCCATCATCCTCCTGCAGCTCCATGTTCCTCTCCCCCAGCTCCGTTGTCCTCCCTCAGGCTCCATGTTCCTTCTCCTGCTCCATCATCCTCCTCCAGCTCCATTGTCTTTCTTCTGGCTTCATCATCCTCCCTCCAACTCTGTCATCTGCCTTCTGGGTCCATATTCCTTCTCCAGCTCCATCATCTTCCCCCATCTACATCATCCTCCCCTGGCTCCGTCGTCCCCCGGGTCTGTCCTTCCCTGGCTCTGTGTTCCTCCCCCGGCTCCGTCCTTCCCCGGCTCTGTGTTTTTCCTCCTGCTCCATCATCCACCCCTGGCTCTGTCCTCCCCCAGCTCCATCCTCCCCTGGCTCTGTCCTTCCCTAGCTCTGTGTTCCTCCTCCTGCTCCATCACCCTCTCCCAGCTCCATTGTCCTCCCTTGGCTCTGTGTTCCTCCTCTGGGCTCCCTTGTCCTCCCCCCAGCTCTGATGTCCTCCATCTGGTTCCATGTTTCTTCTCCTGCTTCATCATCCTCCTGCAGCTCCCTGGTCCTCCCCCAGCTCCATCACCTCCCCAGCTCCATGTTCCTCCTCCTGCTTCATCATCCTCCCCCAGCTCTGTTGTCTTCCTTCTAGTTCCATCATACTCCTGCAGCTCCATGTTCCTCTCCCCCAGCTCCGTTGTCCTCCCTCAGGCTCCATGTTCCTTCTCCTGCTCCATCATCCTCCTCCAGCTCCATTGTCTTTCTTCTGGCTTCATCATCCTCCCTCCAACTCTGTCATCTGCCTTCTGGGTCCATATTCCTTCTCCAGCTCCATCATCTTCCCCCATCTACATCATCCTCCCCCGGCTCCGTTGTCCTCCTTCCAGCTCCATCATCCTCCCTCTGGGTCTGGCCTTCTCCCCCCAGCTCCATGTTCCTCCCTCCTGGCTCCGTCATCCTCCCCCCGGCTCTGTCATCCTCCCCCAGCTGCCTTGTCCTCCCCTGGCTCCATGTTCCTCCCCCCAGGTCCATTGTCCTCCCCCCAGCTCCATTTTCCTTCTCCTGCTTCATCATCCTCTCATAGCTCCATCACCCTCCCCAGCTCCATGTTCCTCCTCCTGCTCCATCTTCCTCCTCCTGCTCCATTGTCTTCTTTCCAGCTCCTTCATCCTCCCCCAGCTCCATGTTCCTCTTCCTGCTCCGTCATCCTCCCCGCAGCTCCGTCATCCTCCCCCGGCTCCGTTATCCTCCCCCGGCTCCCTTGTCTCCCCCTGGCTCCATCCTCCTCCTCCCCAGCTCCATGTTCCTCCCCCAGCTCCATCACCCTCCCCAACTCCATGTTCCTCCTCGTGCTCCGTTGTCCTCCCCCGGCTCCATTGTCTTCTTTCTGCTTCCATCATCCTCCCTCCAGCTCTGTCATCTACCTTCTGGTCCATGTTCCTTCTCCAGCTCCATCATCTTCCCTCATCTACATCATCCTCTCCCAGTGCCGACATCCTCCCTCCGGCTGTGCCTGCCTCCCTCCATGTCCCACCCACCTTCGCCTGGCTCCGGCCATCTCTCGGCAGGCTCCACCGGCGGCGTTGACCAGGTGCGTGCTGGCCCAGGTCCCCAGGCAGGTGGTGGAGTATTACGGCAGCCGTGGCATCACCCCCGGCTCCCGGCCCCAGTGAGCCCCACGGCCCGACCCCCGGCCCAAGCCGGTGAGTGCCCCCTCCCCCACGGGTGGGGTGGGGGGCAGCGGCTCTGCTCCAGCAGCCGCTAACACCTCCTCCCCCCATTCCTCGGGTCCGCCCCCATCTTGCCCCACAGGTGAAGGCAGCGTGACCTCCGACGACCTGCAGCCTGTCTCCTGGACCTGCCCCCTCAGCGCACTGCAGGCCCAGCCCCACGGCTCCAGCCCTATGGCGTCTTCCTCCACTCGGGGCACAGGCCGGACCTGAGCCCCCTCACCACCAGACCCCCAGTGCCTCTGGCTTCCTACCCTGGGTGACTCCCCCCCAGGTTTCTCCTCCCCCACCCCCTTCCCCTCTCCCCAATAGCCCCACCCACCCCACACGGCCCCTCTCTGGCCGTGATCCCCCTCACAAAGCCTGCAATAAAACCACTGCTATGGACACCCTGTCTTGGCCAGTAACAATCGTTGGTGGAGGGACTGGGCGGGGACCCCAGTGCTGGGGGCGCTCAGGTACACTGGGCTGGGGGTAGAGGGGGTGGGGGAAACAGTGGGGGGTGCATAGGAGGCGGGGCAAAGCTCCCCCCCAGATACTGACCCACAGCACACCTGACTGAGGGGCCTGGGAGGGTCATGTTCTGCCCGGCACCTTCAGGGACAGGCCTCCTGAGCCAGGAGTGTCACCCCAACAGCCTGCAGGATGGGGGGCACAGGGCTGGAATCAGTGTACAGAACCCAGGAGTCCTGGCTCCCAGCCCCCTGCTCTACCCACCAGCCCCCACTGCCCTCCCAGTGCCAGCAGAGAACCCAGGAGTCCTGGCTCCTGGCCCCTGCTCTAACCACCAGCCCCCACTGCCCTCCTGGAGCTGGGGAGAACCCAGGAGTCCTGGGTCCCGGCCCCTGCTCTAACCACCAGCCCCCACTGCCCTCCCAGAGCCGGGGAGAACCCAGGCGTCCGGGCTGCCAAGCTCTCCGCGCCTTAGAAGAAGAGAGGGCTGCATAGGTGGGGGACTATTAGGGGCGGAGCTTATGCTCACAGGGGGCGTGGCTTCCTTATGCCTCACCCCATCCAGGCCCCACCCCCTAAGGAACGCACACGTCAGCTTTTTGTGACGTTTATTCTACAAAGTCCTTGGACAGCCGCAGAGGGAGCCCCGCCCCTGGATGTGGCCCTGCCCCTTGTGCCCATAAGCTCCTCCCCACGGGGCGGGGCGCTCCCAGCAGGAGGAGAACTCGTCCATGTGTACACTAAGGGGCGCCCGACACCCCATTTCTAGGGGGGCTGTATTGGGGGTCACAGGGTCCCCAGCAGCTGCAGAGGGGATCTGGGGTATGTGGGAGTCCTGAGTGACAGGGGATTGGTTGGCGGGTGCCCCCACTGTTGGGGGCAGGGTAGCACTAGGAAGGCAGTGATTGGGGGGGGTCAAAAGATGGGGGAAACTGGTGGCGCAATGCAATCTTGGGGTGCAGGGGGCGGAAGGGGGCATTGAGAAGGTTGGCGGCACACCCCGTTTGGGGGTGCAGGGTGGTATAAGGGGGACCAGATTGGTTGGATGTCACAGCCAGTTTTGGGGTTCAGGGCGGTATAAGGGGGACCGGGCTAGCTGGAGGCACATGCAGTATTGGGGTGCTGGGCAGTGTAAGGGGGGGACCAGACTGGTTGGAGGTCACACCCAGTTTTGGGGTGCAGGGCAGTATAAGGGGGACCAGGCTGGCTGGAGGCACACCCAGTTTTGGGGTGCAGGGTGGTGTGAGGGCGGGTCAGTCCCCACCAGTTACTGGGGTGCAGGGCAGCTTGACTCCATGGGGGCCAGAGGTAGTTTACTGACGCACTGCAGCCCAGGGGCATGCAGCAATAGTGGGGTGCCCCCGGTTTCCGTGCAGATATTGGGGTACAAGGAGAGGCTACTTGGGGTGCAGGAGGTTGCTGTGGGGGTGACTGTCTGCAGTGTCCCCTGGAGGGGGGTTGGGACAGCACTGTGGGGTGCTGGATCCTGCTGTAGCTTTTTGGGGTGCATGACCGGCATATCCCAGGAGAACCCACCCAAGTCCCCACGTCCCAGTGGGGCTATGAGATGCCCCTCCCCACCCCACATCCCCTGTCAGATCGGGCTTCACAGTCCCTCCCCCTGGATGGGGGACCCCAGAGTCACCCCAAAACCCCCAGCTCCTGCTGCTGGGGAAAGGGGGCAGCACAGCCGGGGTGGCAGAGCCCGGGGCAGCCAGGTGGCAAGGCTCCCCCTGCTGGCCAAGGGCAGAAGGGCACCCTCTAGTTGGGCACAACGCAGTGCCGCCCGGCACCCGCAGTCCGGCACCCGGCAGAGCCGCCCGGCAGTCTTAGTGTGGCACCCGGCAGTGCCGCCCAGCACCCCCAGTCTGGCACCCAGCAGAGCCGCCTGGCAGTCTTAGTGTGGCACCCGGCAGTGCCTCCCGGCATCCACAGTCCGGCACCCGGCAGTGCCACCCGGCACCCTTAGTGTGCCGCCTGGCGCCCACAGTCCGGCACCCACCAGTGCCGCCCACGACCCCCCAGTCAAGCACCCGGCAGTGCCGCACAGCACCCACAGTCCAGCACAGAGCAGGGCCGCCCGGCACCCCCAGTCTGGCACCGAGTGCCCCCTGCTGGCCAGAGGCAGAAAGGCACCCCGAGTCTGTCGCAGAGCAGCGCCCCCTGCTGGCTGTTGGCAGAAAGGCACCCCGAGTCTGTCACAGAGCAGCGCCCCCTGCTGGCCGAGGGTGGAAGGATGCTCCCCAATCCACTGCAGAGAAGCGTCCCCTGCTGGCTGGAGGCGGAGGGACATCCCCAGTCTGTCGCAGAGCAGCACCCCCCGCTGACCGGAGAGGGAAGGACACCCGTGTCCGTCAGAGAGCAGCGCCCCCTGCTGGCTGTGGGCAGAAGGACACCCCGAGTCCATCGCAGAGAAGCGCTCCCTGCTGGCCGGGGGCAGAAGGACACCCCGAGTCCATTCAACACAGGGCCCCCTCATGTCCAGGGGTGGAAGGACACCCCGAGTCTGTCGCAGAGCGGCACCCCTTACTGGCCGGGGGGCGGAAGGACACCCCGAGTCCGTCACAGAGCAGCGCCCCCTGCTGGCCGGAAGGGGAAGGACACCCTGAGGCCATTGCAGAGCAGCACTGCCTGGTGGCCGTGGGCGGAAGGACACCCCAAGTCCATCTCAGAGAAGCGCTCCCTGCTGGCCGGGGGCAGAAGGACACCCCAAGTCTGTTCCATACAGCGCCCCCTGATGTCCGGGGATGGAAGGACACCCCGAGTCCGTTCCATACAGCGCCCCCTGATGTCCGGGGGTGGAAGGACACCCCGAGTCCGTCGCAGAGCAGCGCCCCCTGCTGGCCGGGGGCGGAAGGACACCCCGAGTCCGTCGCAGAGCAGCGCCCCCTGCTGGCCGGGGGCGGAAGGACACCCCGAGTCCGTCGCAGAGCAGCGCCCCCTGCTGGCCGGGGTGGAAGGAGACCCCGAGTCCGTCGCAGAGCAGCGCCCCCTGCTGGCTGGGGTGGAAGGACACCCCCAAGCCCGTTGCGAGGCAGTGCCCCGGCCGGCCAGCCGTCTCTCCGGTGCCCGCTGGCGGCTCAGAGGAAGAAGGGGGCGGGCGAGGCGGTCGGGCGCAGCAGGGTCTCGCAGCGGGCCTTGTAGAGGTCGCGCTCGTGGGCGAGGTGGGCCAGCTCCCCGCGCAGGGCCTCCAGCTCGCGGCCCAGCCGGGCCTTCTCGGCCTCCAGCACGTGGCGCTGGTGCAGGCGCTTGGAGCGGCAGGACTGGGCATAGCCACGGTTCTTCAGCGTCCGGCGCTTCTGCTTCAGCCGCAGCACCTCGGCCTTGCCCAGGCCCCGCAGCTGCCGGTTCAGCTCCCGCACCGACAGCGCCACCAGCTGCTCGTCCGAGAAGGGCTCCCGCGGGGCCGCCTGGGGGAGAGGGGGTGAGCGCTGGCCCCGGGCTGCCGCCCTGCTCATCTCAGCCCTCCCCAGGGCTGCCGGTGCCCCACGCCTGCCCCCCGCCCTCCCCCCAGCCCTGCCGGAGTCCCCCCTTCCGCCCTACACCTGCCCCCCAGCCCTGCCGGAGTCCCCCCTTCTGCCCCACGCCTGCCCCCCGCCCTCCCCCCAGCCCTGCCGGAGTCCCCCCTTCCGCCCTACACCTGCCCCCCAGCCCTGCCGGAGTCCCCCCTTCCGCCCTACACCTGCCCCCCAGCCCTGCCGGAGTCCCCCCTTCCGCCCTACACCTGCCCCCCAGCCCTGCCGGAGTCCCCCCTTCTGCCCCACGCCTGCCCCCCGCCCTCCCCCCAGCCCTGCCGGAGTCCCCCCTTCCGCCCCACACCTGCCCCCCGCCCTGCCCCCAGCCCTGCTGGAGTTCCCCCCTCCCACCCCACAGCCCTGCCCCCCGCCCTACCCCCAGCCCTGCCGGAGTCCCCCCCTCCCGCCCCACGCCTGCCCCCCACCCTGCCCCCCAGCCCTGCTGGAGTCCCCCCCCCCCACCCCACGCCTGCCCCCCACCCTGCCAGTGCCCCCCCTCCCGCCCCCCCAGCCCTGCCCCCGAGCCCTGCCGGTGTCCCCCGCTCTTGCCCCCCAGCCCTGCCACTGCCCTTCCCTCCCACCTCACAGCGCCCTTCCTCCAGCCCTGCCGGTGCCCCCCGCTCGCACCCCACAGCTCCCTCCACCTGTGTGCATTTCCCAGCGCCCCCTGCTGGAGCAGACTGGCCCTGCTGGGTGCATCTCCCTGCTCCCCCCCCCACATCTCCAGCCTCTCCCCACTGCCCGACCCCCCCCGTCCCCCCCAACTCACCTGCTGCTGGGGCTGGAGCAGCGCCCCGGGGCAGAGGCCCCCCTCGGCCACGCCCCCCAGCAGGGCCTCCACCGCCTCCTCCGGGCTGAGCCCCAGCCCCTCCCCACCTCCCGCCATCTGCTGGTGCAGAGCCGCCAGCCAGTACAGCTCCTCCAGCCCCGCCGGGGGGTCCCCGCCGGCCCCCGGCCCCGCCTCGCTCAGCGTGGGGGAGGGCGGCACTGAGCGCCCGGGGGCGGGGCCCGGGGAGGCTCCGCCCATCGGGCCGCCCGGCTCCCGCTTGACCTCGAACTTCATCAGGTCGAAGTCGTTGAGGTACTCCAGGGCCAGGGGGCTGGTGGGCAGCTCCGGCAGGGGCACCGACATCCTGGGGGGCAGCGCCGGGGGGCAGGGGACCTGCGGGGGAGAAGGGAGCAGTGTGAGGGGGCCTGGGGCCGACCCTCAGCTGTATGGGCCGGCCGTACGGACCTCCCGCGTCTCAGGACCGGCCGTACGGACCTCCCGCGTCTAAGGACCGGCTGTACAGACCTCCCGCGTCTAAGGACCGGCTGTACGGACCTCCCGCGTCTAAGGACCGGCTGTACGGACCTCCCGCGTCTAAGGACCGGCTGTACGGACCTCCTGCGTCTAAGGACCGGCCGCACGGACCTCCCGCGTCTAAGGACCGGCCGTACGGACCTCCCGCGTCTAAGGACCAGCCGCACGGACCTCCCGCGTCTAAGGACCGGCTGTACAGACCTCCTGCGTCTAAGGACCGGCCGTACGGACCTCCCACATCTAAGGACCGGCCGTACGGACCTCCCGCGTCTAAGGACCGGCCGTACGGACCTCCCGCGTCTAAGGACCGGCCGTACGGACCTCCCGCGTCTCAGGACCGGCCGTACGGACCTCCCGCGTCTAAGGACCGGCCGTACGGACCTCCCGCGTCTAAGGACCGGCCGTACGGACCTCCCGCGTCTAAGGACCGGCCGTACGGACCTCCCGCGTCTCAGGACCGGCCGTACGGACCTCCCGCGTCTCAGGACCGGCCGTACGGACCTCCCGCGTCTCAAGACCGGACGCACAGACCTCCCGCGTCTCAGGACCGGACGCAGGGACCTCCCGCGTCTCAGGACCGGCCGCACGGACCTCCCGCGTCTCAGGACCGGCCGTACGGACCTCCCGCGTCTAAGGACCGGCCGTACGGACCTCCCGCGTCTCAGGACCGGCCGCAGGGACCTCCCGCGTCTCAGGACCGGCCGTACGGACCTCCCGCGTCTAAGGACCGGCCGTACGGACCTCCCGCGTCTCAGGACCGGCCGTACGGACCTCCCGCGTCTCAGGACCGGCCGCAGGGACCTCCCGCGTCTCAGGACCGGACGCAGGGACCTCCCGCGTCTCAGGACCGGCCGTACGGACCTCCCGCGTCTAAGGACCGGCCGTACGGACCTCCCGCGTCTCAGGACCGGCCGCAGGGACCTCCCGCGTCTCAGGACCGGCCGTACGGACCTCCCGCGTCTAAGGACCGGCCGTACGGACCTCCCGCGTCTCAGGACCGGCCGTACGGACCTCCCGCGTCTCAGGACCGGCCGCAGGGACCTCCCGCGTCTCAGGACCGGACGCAGGGACCTCCCGCGTCTCAGGACCGGCCGTACGGACCGCCTGCATCTAACAACCGCCTGCAGGGACCACCCACGTCTGAGGACCGGCTGTACAGACCAGCCCCATACACCTTCTGTCCACCCCGCTCGTGCACCCTCCCTCTGTCCCCACACTCACCATCCCTCTACCCATCCCCACACACCCTCTGTCTGCCCGCCCCACACACTCTCCGTCCATCTCCCCCACACCATTCCTCTGTCCGTCCCCACGCCTCTGTCCAGCCCCCAGATGTCCTCCGTCTGTCCCCACAGACCCTCCGTCCATCCCCCCACACCCTCCATCTGTCCCCATATATTCTCTGTCCACCCACCCCACACACTCTCCATCCATCCATCCCCACACACACCATCCCTCTATCCACCCCACACACCCTCCGTCTGTCCCCACACACCCTCCGTCCATCCCCCAAACACCCTCCATCCGCCCGACTCATACACTCTCTGTCCATCCCCACACACACCATTCTTCTGTCTGCCCCATGCACCCTCCATCCAGCCCCCAGACGTCCTCCGTCTGTCCCCACATACTCTCTGTCCACCCGCCCCACACACTCTCCGTCCCTCCCCACACACACCACCCCCTATCCATCCCACACACCCTCCGTCTGTCCCCACACACCCTCTGTCCGCCCGCCTCATACACTCTCCATCCCTCCCCACACACGCCATCCCTCTATCCATCCTACACACCCTCAGTCCGTCCCCACACACCCTCCGTCCGCCTGCCTCATACACTCTCTGTCCACCCGCCCCACAGACTCTCCATCCATCCCCACACACACCATCCCTCTATCCATCCTACACACCCTCAGTCCATCCCCACGCACCCTCCATCTGTCCCCATATATTCTCTGTCTGCCCACCCCACACACCCTCCGTCTGTCCCCACACGCCCTCCATCCATCCCCCACACACCCTCTGTCCATCCCCCACACACCCTCCGTCCGCCCGCCTCATACACTCTCCGTCCATCCCCACACACACCATTCCTCTGTCTGCCCCACGCACCCTCCATCCAGCCCCCAGACGTCCTCTGTCTGTCCCCACACACCCTCTGTCCACCCACCCCACACACCCTCCGTCCATCCCCACACACACCATTCCTCTGTCCATCCCCACACACCCTCTGTCCATCCCCACACACCCGTCCGTCCATCCCCACACACACCATTCCTCTGTCCATCCCCACACACCCTCTGTCCATCCCCACACATCCGTCCGTCCATCCCTCCACCCCCCGTCCACCCCCTCCCTCCACCTTCCCCATGCCCCGCCCCGCCCCTCCACTCCCCTCCCCTCCCTCACCTGTCACCGCCCAGTGGAAGCTGCTGCCGGGATCTGGCCGGAGCCGGACTCCGGGGTCCCATTTAAAGAACCCCCAGGGCCGAGCTCACCCACATCTCATTAGCCACTGGCCAATAGGGAATCACCTCATTAGCATATGGGGTGGAGGCTGTGCTGAGTGGCGTTTCGGGGGGGCCACAGCGGGCAGGGCTGATTATTCAGGGGATCGATGATGTCATGGCAGGGGGAGTCCCCGAGGTGTCTCACTGACCCCCCCCCCGAGATCCCCACCCCACTCTCCTACCACCCCGTCCCTCCCCACGTGACCCTTCCAACCCCACCCTCTGCTGCCTGCAGGGCCGTGGGGTGGGAGTGAGGGGCCCTGGCGGGGCTGGGGGGCAGAAGTGAGGGGCCTAGCAGGGCTGGGGGATAGAGGCTGGGGGCTGGGAGTGAGAGGCCCAGCCGGGGGGGCAGTGGGTTGGGGTCAGGGCCGGGGGGCGGATGTGGGGTGAGACCAGACATGCTGAATGGCCCAAGAGATCCAGAGTTAGAGATGCCGGCAGGAGACCCCCAACCCCCCTCTCCTGCCCCATAGCCCTGCCCCCCAACTCCCTGCTCCTGCCCCCCAGCCCCCCCAGCCCCCATCGCTTCCACCCCCTAGCCCTGCCCCTCAGCCCCCCTGCTCCTGCTGCACAGCCCTGCCCCCTGGCCCTCCCAGGGTGCCCCACTCCTGATGTGACCCCACCCCATTCAGGGCTAATCACCTGAGTCTCCCTTTCGTGGCCTGACCCACATCCCCCCCGGCCCTGATCCCCCCCCGCCCCCCAGACCCCGGGGGATTAGGGGCTGGGGAGACATTTAATGGGATCAGAGGCTGGGGACGATTTCTCCTCTCAGGGCAGCCGGGGGCTTCTGCCCTCCCCCTGACCCCACCATCAGACCGGCCAGGACTCCTGGGTTCTCCCCGGCTCTGGGGGGGCAGTGGGGGCTGGGGGGTAGAGCGGGGAAGCAGGCAGTGCTGTGGGGGGACACAAACCCCACACGGAGCCAACCGGGATCTCAGAACAAGAGAAAAGGAGGCTCCTGGCACAACCCTACCCCTGCTCTACCCACCAGCCCCCACTGCCCTCCCAGAGCCGGGGAGAACCCAGGAGTCCTGGCTCCCGGCCCCTGCTCTACCCACCAGCCCCCACTGCCCTCCCAGAGCCGGGGAGAACCCAGGAGTCCTGGCTCCCAGCCCTGCTCTACCCACCAACCCCCACTGCCCTCCCAGAGCCGGGGAGAACCCAGGAGTCCTGGCTCCCAGCCCTGCTCTACCCACCAGCCCCCACTGCCCCCCCAGAGCCGGGGAGAACCCAGGAGTCCTGGCTCCCGGCCCCTGCTCTACCCACCAGCCCCCACTGCCCCCCCAGAGCCGGGGAGAACCCAGGAGTCCTGGCTCCCGGCCCCTGCTCTACCCACCAGCCCCCACTGCCCCCCCAGAGCCGGGGAGAACCCAGGAGTCCTGGCTCCCAGCTCTGCTCTACCCACCAGCCCCCACTGCCCTCCCAGAGCCGGGGAGAACCCAGGAGTCCCGGCTCCCGGCCCCTGCTCTACCCACCAGCCCCCACTGCCCTCCCAGAGCCGGGGAGAACCCAGGAGTCCTGGCTCCCGGCCCTGCTCTAACCACCAGCCCCCACTGCCCTCCCAGAGCCAGGGAGAACCCAGGAGTCCTGGCTCCCGGCCCCTGCTCTACCCACCAGCCCCCACTGCCCTCCCAGAGCCGGGGAGAACCCAGGAGTCCTGGTTCCCGGCCCCTGCTCTACCCACCAGCCCTCACTGCCCCCCCAGAGCCAGGGAGAACCCAGGAGTCCTGGCTCCCGGCCCCTGCTCTACCCACCAGCTCCCACTGCCCCCCCAGAGCCGGGGAGAACCCAGGAGTCCTGGCTCCCGGCCCCCTGCTCCAACCACCAGCCCCCACTGCCCCCCCAGAGCCGGGGAGAACCCAGGAGTCCTGGCTCCCGGCCCCTGCTCCAACCACCAGCCCCCACTGCCCCCCCAGAGCCGGGGAGAACCCAGGAGTCCTGGCTCCCGGCCCCTGCTCTACCCACCGGCCCCCACTGCCCTCCCAGAGCCAGGGACCGGTCTGGGAGGGGGAGGCTGCAGGCCCCGGCTGCCCTGAGAGGAGAAATTGCCCTGAGACTCTGATCCCATTAAATGTCTCCCCAGCCCCTAATCCCTTGGTGTCTGCAGGGGTGGAGAGAGGAGGGCATGTGGGTCTCAGTGTGGGGGCTGGGAGCCAGGACTCCTGGGTTCTCCCCCCGGCTCTGGGGGGGCAGCAGGGGCTGGTGGGTAGAGCAGGGGGCTGGGAGCCAGGACTCCTGGGTTCTCCCCAGTTCTGGGGGGGGGGCAGTGGGGGCTGGTGTTTAGAGCAGGGTTGGGGGGTGTGCCAGGAGCCCGGACTCCTGGGTCCACTCCCCTTCAGGTTGTCCTGCGCTGGAACAGCACCCTGGGAGGGGGCGATTATAATAAATCGGCTCATAACGAGCCCACATCTTTAGTCCCTCATCCGCTTGCCCGGCTGCTGGGCCGGGGAGGGGGGACTCATGTCTCACATGGGCCCCGCACACGTCTCCGCCCCCGCAGGCCAGGTGGCCTTCGCATCCCGTGTCCCTGGCGTGTCCTTGGCCTCTCCTTGGCGTGTCGGTGAGGGTCCCAGGGCCCGGGGGCGGCCGGGACCCTCCCGTGTGCTGGGCGAGTCCTGGAAGGTCACGGTTCCTTGGCGTGTGCCTGACGTGTCAATGACTTACCAAGTAGGTTTGGAAGGTCTGCGGAGTTCCCATGTTCTCCACGTGTCCTTGCTGTGTCTGTGAATTTAACATGTCCTTGGTGTGTGCTTCTCATGTCAGTGGCTCCACATGTATGTAGGGGGTCCATGAATTTCCCATGTCCTGGGCATGTCCCTGTGTGTGACATGTTCTTGGTGTGTGCTTGTTGTGTCAGTGACTCCACATGGCTCTAGCGGGGTCCATGAATTTCCCATGTCCTTGGCATGTCCCTGATTTTAACATGTGCTTGGCATGTGCTTGGCATGTGCCCCCATGCCTCAGGCATGTCCATTTACAGATCGCCCTCTTCTGTGCCCCCACCAGACACACGGACACCTGGGTTCAGATCTGGCCGCCTCCCCCCACGGGGTCGTTTCCCTGGCGATCTGGAGGGCGGCTCAGCTGAGGGATTTGGGGTGATGGGCTCGGACGCCAGGGTCCCCTCCTGCCCCCCCCCGCACCAGCCCCATGTGAGCAGCTGCTTATCCCTGGGGGATTCGGGGCAGGAGCTGGGTAGCGGCTGGGTGTCGGCAGATGGGCCGAGGGGCTGAGCAGGGACTGGGGGCCTGTCTGAGCCGCCAGCCTGGGGGGGTGGCCCCAATCCAGGCCCAGGCTGGCACTGGCTGGCTGTGGGGCGGGGAATGGGGCAGGGCCTGTCCCCTCTAGGGGCACTGGCTCCCCCCCCGACCCAGGGCAGGACCGGCTGGCTGTGGGGCAGGGAATGGGGCAGGGCCTGTCCCCTCTAGGGGCACCGGCTCCCCCCCCCCGACCCAGGGCAGGACCGGCTGGCTGTGGGGCAGGGAATGGGGCAGGGCCTGTCCCCTCTAGGGTGCCAGCTCCCCCCAGCCCAGGACAGGACCGGCTGGCTGTGGGGCAGGGAATGGGGCAGGGCCTGTCCCCTCTCGGGGTGCTGGCTCCCCGCCGGCCCAGGGTAGGACTGGCTGGCTGTGGGGCAGGACTGGCTGGCTGTGGGGTGGGGAATGGGGCAGGGCCTGTCCCCTCTAGGGGTGCCGGCTCCCCCCAGCCCAGGGCAGGACTGGCTGGCTGTGGGGCAGGGAATGGGGCAGGGCTTGGCCCCTCTAGGGGCGCCGGCTCCCCCGGGCCCAGGGCAAGGCCTGCCCCTCTCCTGGCCCCCTGGAGCCAGCCAGGGAGAGGGGGAGGTTTGGGGTGCAGAGGGGGAGTTTGGGGGGAGCTTAGAGGGACGGGGGAGGGGAGAGGGTGAGAAGAAGGGCGGGGCCAGGCGAGTGCAGGGGGCGGGGCTCTCCAGCCTCTAGGCTGCTGCCGCCACCTGCAGGACCCAGGCAGGAACTGCAGCTCAGAACTTCACCCGGGACGCAGCAGAGCCTACCAAAACAAACCCGGCCCTGTAGACCCTACCAAAACTACCCCGCCCCCAGCAGAGCCTACCAAAACAAACCCGGCCCTGTAGACCCTACCAAAACAAACCCGCCCCCAGCAGAGCCTACCAAAACAAGCCCGGCCCTGTAGACCCTACCAAAACAAACCCGCCCCCAGCAGAGCCTACCAAAACAAACCCGGCCCTGTAGACCCTACCAAAACAACCCCGCCCCCAGCAGAGCCTACCAAAACAAACCCGGCCCTGTAGACCCTACCAAAACAAACCCGCCCCCAGTAGATCCTCCCAAAACAAACCCGCCCCCAGCAGACCCTACCAAAACAAACCCGGCCCCAGTGACCCTACCAAAACAAACCTGGCCCCAGCAGAGCCTACCAAAACAAACCCGCCCCCAGTAGATCCTCCCAAAACAAACCCGCCCCCAGCAGACCCTACCAAAACAAACCCGCCCCCAGCAGACCCTACCAAAACAAACCCGGCCCCAGTGACCCTACCAAAACAAACCTGGCCCCAGCAGAGCCTACCAAAACAAACCCGCCCCCAGTAGATCCTCCCAAAACAAACCCGCCCCCAGCAGACCCTACCAAAACAAACCCGCCCCCAGCAGACCCTACCAAAACAAACCTGGCCCCAGTGACCCTACCAAAACAAACCCGCCCCCAGCAGACCCTACCATAAATAATCTACAGTAAACAACCCGCGGGGGGTGGGGCCTGGGACGCTGGCGGGGCGGGGCTTGGGACTCTGGCCCCGCCCCAGCGGCGGCCCCGGCAATCCCTCCCTGGTGTTACATCATGCGGGGGCGGGGCTCGGCCAATGAGCGGCGGGAGCGACCCAGGGCGGGGGATCCCCGTTTTAAACCGGGCCCCGCCCCCGCCCGCGGCACCCGGACGCCTGGGTCCCTTCTGCACAACAGGCAGCATGCCCGCGCTGTACGGCCGGCTGCTGGGGTGAGTGGCCCCCCCGGGCCCCCTCTGCCCCCCCGATCCCCCCTCTGCCCCCCCGAATCCCCCCGCAGCCTCTGCCCCCCCGGCGTCCCCCGATCCCACTCTGCCCCCTCGAACCCCGCCCCCCGCAGCCTCTGATCCCCCCGATCTCCCTCTGCTTCCCCGGACCCCCACCCCGCACTCCGATTCCCCCCGGGTCCCCCAGAACCACCCGGCACCCCTCTGCCCCACCGGGCCCCCTTCTGCCCCCCCCGCACTCCGACCCCCGCCCCGGGCACCCCTATGCCCCACCGCACCCCCTTCTGAGCCCCGCTTCCCTCCGTACCCCACCCCCTCGGCTCCCCCGCTCCCCCCCCCCAGATCCTGGGCTGGCTGGGCCTGCAGGTCGGGAGTTGGGGGGCACCGACCAGGCTGGGGGGCGAGGGGGCAGGGTTGTGTTGCTCAAAGGCTCACTTCCTTGTGTTCCCTCCACGTCACCGGCCCCGCCCCTGGCCCCGCCCCCTGGCCCCATAACACCCCCCAAGCCCGGGGGCACTTCCCCCTGTGGCCGGTGGCGTTCTGTGTGGCTGTGATCTGCCCCAGAGGCAGCCGCATTTCTCCGCCTGGGCGCCAGCCAGGCCGGGTTGCTCAAGAGCCCATGGGGACAATCGGTCCTGCCCGGGGGCTGCCCCCCAGGGTGAAAGTCCAGGCAACGTGGGTTGGCCGCCTGCTCTTTGCCCTGTGGGTCCCCACCCCCGCTCCTGGCCCCCGGGGGGCAGGTGCCAAAGCCTGCGGTGGGGGTGGGGGGTCTGGGCTGCAGTGTCTGGGGTGCAGGGGGTGGCCCAGGCCTGCCGACGTGGAGGGAGGGCCTCCCCACTTCTTGCACGGCTGCGCACACTCGGACACGTGTGTGGTTCCTCCCCCTTCCCCCCGCAACCCTGACCTGGTTTCGCAATGTCCCACCAGCTGGGGCGTGCTCCAGCCAAGTGTGTGAGGCTGGCACAGCTCTGACGTCCTCGCACAAACGCGGCTGCCCCCTTGCACGCTCGCAGCTCCTCGTGCCAACACCCATGGAATGCTGGGCCTCGGGCACAGGGCGTCATGTGCGAGGCAGCCTGAGCACTGCGTGTCTTCCGTGAGCCACGGCCACACTCAGCGGCACCTTGGCACGACTGTCGTGTCGGGCACGACCTGGAGTGCTTGTGCAAGCTGTGTGCCGCCACGCTCGTCCCAAAGGAGAGGTGCCCCCAATGCCCTTGGCACGCGTGTGCAAGCTGAACCACATTGCAGTGCCCTCGTGTGTGTTATGCCACTTGTACGAGTGCACCAAAATGCTTGTGCAAAAGGAGAGGCCTAGTGAGAATGCATACGTACTTGTGCATGCACTGGCCCTCTTGTGCAAACACAGCCCTTCACATGCACGCTCGTGCAAGCTGATGGAAGGGCACAAGCTGCCGTGCCCACACAGAAATGCTTGTGAAAGTTTCACTGTTGTGGGAGGGCTAAGCCAGGCTTTCAGAAGTGTTATGACCCCTAGACACACTCAGGCAGCCGTGCACGTGTTTTGTGCTGATTGTGCAAGGTGGGAGTGTGTCGATTTGTGTGCATGCTCCGGCGCGCGTGCAAGCTCACACGCTCTCACGCCAGCTGTGCCACACGGGCATGTCCATCTTTGCGTGCACACTGAGCCGCTCTGTTGGAAGCGTGCGTGCTCTCGTGCGAGCCCTCGTGCGAGCCGTGGCCCGGACGCAATGCCAGCCTCTCCCCCCCTTGCAGGCAGGGTGCCCGCTCCCTGTGGGGCTGGCGGGGGGCGCCGGCGCGGGGGGCCCACGCCCTGCGGGTGCCGAGCGGGGACCTGGGCCGGCTGGCGGGCCGGCTGCGGGCGTTCGTGGAACACGGGGTGCAGCTGTGCCAGCCCGAGAACGTACACGTGTGCGACGGCTCCGAGGCCGAGAACGGGGCCATCCTGGAGCTGCTGGAGAACCAGGGCGTCGTCAAACAGCTGGGCAAATACGAGAACTGGTAGGTGCGCCCGGACGCCTGGGTCCCTGCCCGCCGCACCCCTCCTGCCGACCACCCACAGGCCTCTGAGTTTACCCACCGTCCTTTGCACTGGCGTGCAGCGGGGCCGATTACCCACAATCCCTTGCGGGTCCCCACCGCCTCCCTGCCCAGGGCCTGGCACCATCCTCCGGACGCCTGGGTCCCTTTCCTTCCCCACCCGCGGCCTGGTGCCGTAGCCCCGGACACCTGGGTCCTTCTCCCTCCCCCTCCCGAGACCTGGTGCCGTACCCCCAGACACCGGGGTCCCTCTCCATCCCCCGCCTGGGACCTGGCGCCGTCCCCCCGAGCGCCTGGGTCCCTCTGCCCGCCCAGGGCCTGGCGCCGTCCCCCCGGACACCTGGGTCCCTCTGCCCGCCCAGGGCCTGGCGCTGTCCCCCGGACACCTGGGTTCTTCTCCCTCCCCTGCCTGGGACCTGGTGCCGTCCCCCCGGATGCCTGGGTCCCTCTGTGCGCCCAGGGCCTGGCGCTGTCCCCCAGACACCTGGGTCCTTCTCCCTCCCGCGCCTGGAACCTGGCGCTGTCACCCCAGATGCCCAGGGCCTTCTGCCCGCCCGGGGCCTGGCGCCGTCCCCCGGACGCCAGGGTCCCCGAGGAGGCGCTGGGGGGGGTGACTCCCCGGCTCTCTCCCCGCCAGCTGGCTGGCCCGGACGGACCCCAAGGACGTGGCGCGGGTGGAGAGCAAGACGGTGATCGTGACGGAAAGGCAGCGGGACACGGTGCCCATCCCGGCGGCAGGCATCAAGGGGCAGCTGGGGAACTGGATGAGCCCGAAGGCGTTCCAGGAGGCCGTGGGCGAGCGCTTCCCCGGCTGCATGAAAGGTGACGGGTCCTTCCCCCCCGGGGGCGCCGGCCAGCCGGCTCGGGGGAACCGCCAGCCCTGTCCCTCCTGCCCGTGCCCATCGCTCTGTCTCCCCCGGCAGGCCGCACCATGTACGTCATCCCCTACAGCATGGGCCCCATCGGCTCCCCCCTTTCCAAGATCGGGGTGCAGCTGACGGACTCCCCCTACGTGGTGGCCAGCATGCGCATCATGACCCGGATGGGGGCTCCCGTCCTCCGCGCCCTGGGTGAGGGGGAGTTTGTCAAGTGCCTCCACTCCGTGGGGCGGCCCCTGCCCCTGGAAGGTGAGTCCTGGGCTGTTGGTGTGTGCGGTGGGATAATGGCCACAAAGCAAAATGCCCACAGCCCGGCCCCTGACATTGGTGGGTGCCGTGGGATAATGGCGACAGAGTGAAATGCCCACAGCCCGGCCCTTGACGTTGGTGGGTGCCGTGGGATAACAGCCACAGAGTGAAATGCCCACAGCCTGGCCCCTCACGTTGGTGGGTGGGGTGGGGTAACAATGACAAAACAAATGCCCATAGCTCAGCCCCAAGGATTGGTGAGTGATGTGGGATGACATTCCCAGAGAGATCAGCCCGCAAAAATTGGTGGGTGTAGGAGGTAACATCCCCGGAAAGAAATGCCCACAGACCAGCCCCCAACATTGATGGGTGCAGTGGGATAATGTTCCCAGAGAGAGAACCCCCGCAACATTGGTGGGTGTCATGGGATAATGTTCCCAGAGAGATAACCCCCGCCAACATTGGTGGGTGTAGGAGGATAATGTTCCCAGAGAGATAACCCGCCCCCAACATTGGCGGGTGTAATGGGATAATGTTCCCAGAGAGATAACCCCCCGAACATTGGTGGGTTTAGTGGTACAATGTTCCCAGAGAGATAACCCCCCCAACATTGGTGGATGCCGTGGGATACTGTTCCCAGAGAGATAACCCCCGCACCATTGGTGGATGCAGTGGGATACTGTTCCCAGAGAGATAACCCCCGCACCATTGGTGGGTGTGATGGGATAATGTTCCCAGAGAGATAACCCCCCCAACATTGGTGGGTTTAGTGGTACAATGTTCCCAGAGAGATAACCCCCCCAACATTGGTGGATGCAGTGGGATACTGTTCCCAGAGAGATAACCCCCGCACCATTGGTGGATGCAGTGGGATACTGTTCCCAGAGAGATAACCCCCGCACCATTGGTGGGTGTGATGGGATAATGTTCCCAGAGAGATAACCACCCCCAACATCGGTGGGTGTAGGAGGATAATGTCTCCAGAAAGAAATGCCCATAGCCTGGCGCCTATCACTGGTGGGTGCAGTGGGATAATGCCCCCTCGAGAAATTAGCTGCCAACACGGGTGGGTGCCGTGGGATAATGCCCCCAGAGGCACATGTATGGCCCCCAAAATCGAATACCAGCCCCGCTTCCTCCACCCCCTAAGCCCCGTCTCTGCCCCCCAGAGGAGCTGGTGAATAACTGGCCCTGCAACCCCGAGAAGACACTGATCGCCCACGTGCCCGACAGCCGGGAGATCGTCTCCTTCGGCAGCGGCTACGGGGGCAACTCGCTGCTGGGGAAGAAGTGTTTCGCTCTGCGTATCGCCTCCTGCATCGCCAAGGATGAGGGCTGGCTGGCCGAGCACATGCTGGTGAGGTGGGGCCCGGACGCCTGGGTTCCCTCCCCAGTCTGGGAGGGGAGTCAGGGCCGGGGCCTGGTTTCTCTCACGGCTCTGGGGGGGGTAGTGGGGGCTGGTGGTTAGAGCAGGAGGCCGGGAGCCAGGACTCCTGAGTTCTCCCCAGCTCTGGGAGGGCAGTGGGGGCTGGTGGTTAGAGCAGGAGGCCGGGAGCCAGGACTCCTGGGTTCTCCCCGGCGCTGGGAGGTCAGTGGGGGCTGCTGGTTAGAGCTGGGCGGGGGGCAGGAGCCCGGACGCCTGGGTCTGTGCCTGGCAGCCGGGACCAAAGGCCACTGGCTGTGTATTTACTCCCCCACCCCCGGGCTGTTTAACGAGCAAATACTAGTTAATCACTGCCCAGGCCCTGGTGACACGCAGGCGGATGGGGCTGCGTCTGACCCCCAGGGGAGGGGGATTGTGGGTAATGGGCTGGCGCCACAGCGGGGACAAGGGAGGCTCAGGGCAAGAGTCCAGGGCAAAGGAGGCTGGGTAGGAGAGAGCAAAGGCTTCTGGGAAATTGGCCACAGGAGAGCTGCTCTGCACAGGCCTGGGGCTCGTGGGCCAGGGAGCTGCAAGGACTGTGGGTAGTAGGGTAGCCCAGTTGCAAAGGACTGTGGGTAGTTGGCTAAGCCCAGACCTTGTTGCAAGGGACTGTGGGTAGTTCAGAACCACTGGGTTTCGTTGCAAGGGACTGTGGGTAACAGGGCAGCCAAGTCCCAGGTTGCAAAGGATTGTGGGTATCCAGCTAACCGAGTGTTGCATTGCAAAGGATTGTGGGTAACAGAATAGCCATGTGGCATGTTGCAAAGAACTGCAGGTAGTTGGCTAAGCCAAGACCTTGTTGCAAAGGATTGTGGTTAGGTCAGAACCACTGGGCTTCATTGCAAGGGATTGTGGGTAACGGCAGCCAAGTGCCACGTTGCAAAGGATCGTGGGTCGCTGGCTAAGTGAGCCTTGTGTTGCAAAGGATCGTGGGTAACGGCAGCCAAGTGCCACGTTGCAAAGGATCGTGGGTCGCTGGCTAAGTGAGCCTTGTGTTGCAAAGGATCGTGGGTAACGGCAGCCAAGTGCCACGTTGCAAAGGATCGTGGGTCGCTGGCTAAGTGAGCCTTGCGTTGCAAAGGATCGTGGGTAAAAGGGGAGCCAAGTGCCACGTTGCAAAGGATCGTGGGTCGCTGGCTAAGTGAGCGTTGTGTTGCAAAGGATTGTGGGTAAAAGGGGAGCCAAATGCCATGTTGCAAAGGATCGTGGGTCGCTGGCTAAGTGAGCGTTGTGTTGCAAAGGATCGTGGGTAACGGGGGAGCCAAGTTCCACGTTGCAAAGGATTGTGGGTCGCTGGCTAAGTGAGCCTTGTGTTGCAAAGGATCGTGGGTCACTGGCTAAGTGAGCGTTGCGTTGCAAAGGATTGTGGGTAACAGGGGAGCCAAGTGCCACGTTGCAAAGGATTGTGGGTCGCTGGCTAAGTGAGCCTTGTGTTGCAAAGGATTGTGGGTAACAGCAGCCAAGTGCCACATTGCAAAGGATTGTGGGTCTCTGGCTAGGTGAGCGTTGCGTTGCAAAGACTCGTGGGTAATTCCGAGCAGCCGGGCTGTGCTGCAGAGCATCATGGGGGGGCTACCTGGGCTGTGCTGCCCCGGTGGGCTGCGGGGAGCCCCCCCCCCAACCTGTCACGTCCCCGCCCCCCCCCCCCCCCCCCAGATCCTGGGCATCACCAACCCCGAGGGGCGGAAGAAGTACGTGGCGGCGGCGTTCCCCAGCGCCTGCGGGAAGACCAACCTGGCCATGATGAACCCCACGCTGCCCGGCTGGCGGGTGGAGTGCGTGGGGGACGACATCGCCTGGATGAAGTTCGACGGCGAGGGTGAGTCGGGGGGCCGGGGAGAGGGGGCGCCGGGGGGGTGGGGGGCTGCGGCCCAGCTGACCTCCCTCCCTTCCCCCCCCCCCCAGGCCGGCTGCGGGCCATCAACCCCGAGAACGGCTTCTTCGGGGTGGCGCCGGGCACCTCGCTGCGCACCAACCCCAACGCCATGCACACGGTGCAGCGCAACACGCTCTTCACCAACGTGGGCGAGACCAGCGAGGGCGGCGTCTACTGGGAGGGCATCGACCAGCACCTGCCCCCCGGCGTCACCATCACCAGCTGGCTGGGCCGGCCCTGGGCGCCGGGTAGGGCCGCGACCCCCCCGGCCGCTCCTCCTCCAGCCACGCCCCCCGGCCGTGCCCCCTCCCGCTGCTCCTCCTGCAGCCACGCCCCCTCCCAGCCTCGCCACCTCCCCGCTGCTCTTCCTCCTGGCCACGCCCCCTCCACGCCACGCCCCCTCTGGCCGCACCCCCTCCACGCGGCTCCTCCTCCCGGCCACGCCCCCTCCACGCTGCTCCTCCTCCTGGTCCCCTCCACACACCACTGGGCCCCGCCCCCTGCCAGCCCCGCCTCCTCTGTGCCAGGGCCCCTGAGCGCCCCCTATCTCTCTCTGTCCCAGGTTCCGCCGAGCCCTGCGCCCACCCCAACTCCCGCTTCTGCGCCCCGGCCCGGCAGTGCCCCATCATGGACCCCGCCTGGGAGTCCCCCGAGGGGGTCCCGATCGAGGCCATCATCTTCGGCGGCCGGCGACCCCAAGGTGAGCCCCCTCCCCCCGCCCCCGGCCCCCGGGCGCCCGGGTCCCTCGGCCGGCTCACGCCGCTCTCGCCCTCTCCCCAGGGGTGCCGCTGGTTTACGAGGCCTTCAACTGGCGGCACGGCGTCTTCGTGGGCAGCGCCATGCGTTCGGAGTCCACCGCCGCCGCTGAGCACAAGGGTGAGGCCCCCGGACGCCTGGGTCCCATCCCTGCCCCCCTTGCCTGGGCCCTGCGCTCCCCCGGGAAACAGGAGCTCGCACCGTCTCCTTGTTACCTGCAATCCACCGCTCTGGGAGTGCAGGCGACCCACAGTCCTTTGGGGCGCCCCTCTCGCCCGGGCCCTGCCGCATTTCCCCACAGTCCTTTGCACCAGCCTCCCCCTCTGTCCATTTACCCACAGTCCTTTGGGGCGCCCCTCTCGCCCGGGCCCTGCCGCATTTACCCACAGTCCTTTGCACCAGCCTCCCCCTCTGTCCATTTACCCACAGTCCTTTGGGGCGCCCCTCTCGCCCGGGCCCTGCCGCATTTACCCACAGTCCTTTGCACCAGCCTCCCCCTCTGTCCATTTACCCACAGTCCTTTGGGGCGCCCCTCTCGCCCGGGCCCTGCCGCATTTCCCCACAGTCCTTTGCACCAGCCTCCCCCTCTGTCCATTTACCCACAGTCCTTTGGGGCGCCCCTCTCGCCCGGGCCCTGCCGCATTTACCCACAGTCCTTTTGAGAGATACTTCCTGTGCCCCACATTTACCCACAGTCCTTTGCACCAGCCTCCCCCTCTGTCCATTTACCCACAGTCCTTTGGGGCGCCCCTCTCGCCCGGGCCCTGCCGCATTTACCCACAGTCCTTTGAGAGATACTTCCTGTGCCCCACATTTACCCACAGTCCTTTGCACCAGCCTCCCCCTCTGTCCATTTACCCACAGTCCTTTGGGGCGCCCCTCTCGCCCGGGCCCTGCTGCATTTACCCACAGTCCTTTGAGAGATACTTCCTGTGCCCCACATTTACCCACAGTCCTTTGCACCAGCCTCCCCCTCTGTCCATTTACCCACAGTCCTTTGGGGCGCCCCTCTCACCCGGGCCCTGCTGCATTTACCCACAGTCCTTTGAGAGATACTTCCTGTGCCCCACATTTACCCACAGTCCTTTGCACCAGCCTCCCCCTCTGTCCATTTACCCACAGTCCTTTGGGGCGCCCCTCTGGCCCGGGCCCTGCCGCATTTACCCACAGTCCTTTGCACCAGCCTCCCCCTCTGTCCATTTACCCACAGTCCTTTGGGGCGCCCCTCTCGCCCGGGCCCTGCCGCATTTACCCACAGTCCTTTGCACCAGCCTCCCCCTCTGTCCATTTACCCACAGTCCTTTGGGGCGCCCCTCTCGCCCAGGCCCTGCTGCATTTACCCACAGTCCTTTGAGAGATACTTCCTGTGCCCCACATTTACCCACAGTCCTTTGCACCAGCCTCCCCCTCTGTCCATTTACCCACAGTCCTTTGGGGCGCCCCTCTGGCCCGGGCCCTGCCGCATTTACCCACAGTCCTTTGCATGAGATTTCCAGTGCCCCAAATTTCCCCACAGTCCTTTGCACTGGCCTCCTCGATTTACCCACCGTCCTCTTGGTGCACAGGAACTAGGTTGCAAATTTCCCCCCCCGACTCCTTTGCACTGGCCTCCTGCCCTTCCCAGTTTACCCACAGGCCTTTGCAGCATATTTCTAGCGCCTGCTAGTTACCCAATGCACGGTGCTCCGGCCCGGCCCTTTGCGCTGCTCTCCCCGCTCCGGCCGCCGTGACCCATAATCCCCTGGCTCACCGAACCTTCTCCGTCCCAGGCAAGGTGATCATGCACGACCCCTTCGCCATGCGCCCCTTCTTCGGGTACAACTTCGGGCGCTACCTGGAGCACTGGCTGAGCATGGAAGAGCGGCGTGGGGCGCGCCTGCCCAGAATCTTTCACGTCAACTGGTTCCGCAAGGACGCGGCCGGCAACTTCCTGTGGCCGGGCTTCGGGGAGAACTCGCGGGTGCTGGACTGG
Source organism: Carettochelys insculpta (assembly GCF_033958435.1). NCBI lineage: Eukaryota > Metazoa > Chordata > Testudines > Carettochelyidae > Carettochelys > Carettochelys insculpta. Next base: position 4,638,328 of record NC_134168.1, read on the forward strand.
GTCTTCCGGCGGGTGGAAGGGGAGGAGAGCGCACAGGAGACGCCCATTGGTTACGTGCCCCGGGAAGGGGCCCTCAACCTCCAGGGCTTGGCCAAGGTGGACTTTCAGGAGCTCTTCTCCCTGCCCAAGGCCTTCTGGGAGCAGGAGGCGCGGGAGGTGCGCAAGTACCTGACCGAGCAGGTCAACGGGGACCTGCCCCCGGAGGTGAGGAGGGAACTGGAAGGCCTAGAGAGCCGAGTCAAGAAGATGTGAGGGGGGCGGGGCAGGGAGACGGCCCGCCAACGACACGACCCCCGCGGAGTTTGTTTACAGAGCCGCCTTCCCCACCGTGCCCAGCCGAAGCCGCTGCCGTCTTCTGGCCTTACTGGGAGTCAGCCACCGTCTTCTGTTGACATGGGTTGGCCAACTTCTTCTCTTGCCCGTAGGTGATGGCTTTTCCATCTTGCCGGCTTGGAGAGTCAGCCATTTTCTTCCTTTAATCATGGCCGCCGTTTTGTTCCCTGGATGTGGGCTGGCGTCTTCCATTGTTGTGGGTCGGCCATTTCCTTCTCTTGACCGTGACAGGTCGGCCGTTTTCTATCCTTGACTGTGGTTCTCCCATCTTCTCCAGCTGATACAGGTCAGCTTTCTTGCTGCCTGGACATAGAGTGGCTGTTTCCTTTCCTTGATGAGGGCCACCATCTTGATTCCTGATGTGGCCTGGCCATTCTTCTTCTCCTGACTGTGGTTTTGCCATCTTGTTGGCTTGATGAGTCAGCCATTTTCTCCCCCTAATCGTGGTTCCACCATTTCGTTCCTCTGACTTGGGCTGGCGTCTTCCATTGACGCAGGTCGTTATTTTCTTCTCTTGACCATGGTAGGGCAGCAGTTTTCTGTCCTTGACTGTGGTTCTCCCGTCTTCTCCAACTGATGCAGGCCAGCCTTCCTGTTGCCTTGATTGGATTGTCCGTGTCCTTTCCTTGATGACGTCCACCATCTTGATTCCTAGACGTGGCCTGGCCATTCTTCTTCTCTTGACTGTGATTCTGCCCTCTTGTTTTTGTGCTCTTGAGTCGGCCGTCTTGTCCTGCTTGGAAGGTTTCCAATGTATACCTAGCATCCTCCAGAGCGAGCTCTCCTGGCAAGGCCAACTCTTAACCGATACCTTTGCCCCGTTGCAACACTAAAGCCAGCCACGGACAACCACCCTGGCTGTTTGCCATCCGTAACACGTCCCACGCACAGTTCCTAAGCAGCATTAGCTCAAAATCGACTCATGATATGTGTTCTTTTTCTCAGCCCGTGCCAGACCTGTCCGTCACCACCTATCCTCACCGTAATCCCAACAAAGAGGGATGCTGGCCAAATCTCTGGCCCAAATTCCCTCCCCCTTCTTCTCTTCCCACGCGAAGATTCCCTATCCCTTTCTCTGGCCGCCAACTTCCTGCCTAACTCGGTGTCATTTCCTCCTGTTACCGACTTCAGCTCTGCCCGCCATGACAGTCGCTTTCCACACTTCTGCTCTGCTCGCCAAACATAGCTTTCCGGTGCCTCCAGCTCCTCATGCAGTTCTCGTCACCCCCCGTCCTTAACTACGACCATTCTGGGCCATCCTTGACCCTCACCACAGCCCGCAATCCCTCGCAACTGCTTTGCCGGCATCCATTGACGCTCAGGAAGATTTTTGCCTTAAATGCCTGCGGGGGTGGCTCCTGGAGCTGCCCCCCGCACCCTGCACGGTGAAGGGAGGGGCGCTGGATCAAGGGGGAGGAGCTAGACCCCTCCCCTTTGGGCCGGGCTCTGGCTGGGGGCTTGTGGGTGTGTTCCCCAGGCGCAAGCTGTGACGAGGGAGTGGGGGGGCGGGTTAACGACACGGGTTTAATTAATCTTTGTGCTCCCCCCGGCTATTTTCTGACTAATAAACGTGAACGAGTGGCAGAAGTGTGAGATGTTAAATGGGGGGGAGGACAGGGCTGGTTCCCGGGCCGGGGCGGGGGGAAGGGCCCTCTCATACCCTGCCCCCCTCCCCCCCCCCCCCCCCCCCGGGCCGGTGGGGGACTTTGACCTGGGGTTGGGTCACTGGGACCTCAGGGTGAAGTTACCCATTAACTCCCGGGGGGCAAAGTCCGACGGGGAGGGAGGGGGCAGAGGAGGGGAGAGCTGGGGGGCAGGGCGGGGGGGCAGAGGTGCTGTTGGTGGGTAGGGCAAGAGGGGCGAGAGGGTTTTGGGGGGGTAGGGCAGGGGGGAGGGGTGGGGGCAGAGCACCAGGGGGAGGGGCAGGAGAGGGGGTGTTGGGGGGCAGGGCAGAGGAGGAGGGGTGGGGGGCCAGGATTGGGGGTGGAGGAAGTTGGGGAGCTGAGTGGACAATTCCGTTTTTATACCCGCCCCTCAGCCAATCAGGAACCGTGGTGCCCCTCTGCTGGATGTCAATCATATCACAGCACCCATTCAGGGACTAGGATTTCCCCCTAGTCCCGCCTTATTGCTCCCGTCAATCAGGGGGGTTGTCACTCAGGGCCCGCCTCCTTCCTTCCTTCCATCAAACCCCGACTGTCCAATCAGAAAGGCCGAGTGCCCTGAAAGGCCCGCCTACTCGGGAGCCTGTCAATATCCGGTCGATTGTCCAATCAGGGGCATTCGGGGAGGTTGGTCCAATCAGCGAGGGAAGGCGCTTTTTCTGGCTGTCAATCACGGCAAACTGTCCAAACACGGACTGTCCCGCCCCCTTTCAACCGTCAGTCTTACCTCAATTATCCAATCAGAGAACCAGGTCTCCACCGCACTCCCGCCTTTTCTTTAATCTGTCACTCTCCACCCAATCAGCGAGCTCGCTTGGATTTAAATCCCGCCTCTCAGGTCACCTGGCCGGAGGGCTAATCAACAAGTCCCAATTGGTCACAACGCCCTCTCTCCCACGTGGCCTCCCGACGGGGAGCCAATCAGAATGCGCCGGGCATACTCCGCCCCCTCCCTTCTCCCGTTAGAGGCGGCTGACGCTCCAAAGATGTAAACAAGGCCTCGCGCCGCGACCGTTGCAGGGTGAGGAAGGTCTCGCGCTTGGGGAAGGGCGGGAGGGGAGCCGGTTTGGAGCGGTTTCTGATTGGCCACGGCCTGCCCGCGGGGGAGGGGGAGGAGGCTGTCGGGGAGTGAGGTGGGCTCTGATTGGTTGCGGGGCACGGGACTGGGTTAGGGACGCGGGCGGCGGGTTGGCAAGAGTGCCCCCCTAATACGGGGCGTTCTGATTGGTGGACGAGCCGGGGGGGGGGGCGGGAATATCGGTCTCTGATTGGTGGGAGGCTCTGCTTAGGACAGAGGGTGGAAGGAGGCTGTGGGGGAGGGGGAGCCAAAATTCTAGGGTGTGCCCCATGATAGGTGGGAGCGCAGTGAGGGGAGCAAGAGTGGAGCCTGAGTATGCAGGGCTCTGATTGGTGGGTGGCGGGGGTACCTCCAGGAGGACGTTACAGTCCCCTGAGTATGCAGGGCTCTGATTGGTGGGCGGCTACAGTACATGGAGGAGGACATTACAGCCCCCTGAGTATGCAGGGCTCTGATTGGTGAGTGGCGGGGGTACCTCCAGGAGGACGTTACAGTCCCCTGAGTATGCAGGGCTCTGATTGGTGGGCGGCTACAGTACATGGAGGAGGACATTACAGCCCCCTGAGTATGCAGGGCTCTGATTGTGGGTGGCGGGGGTACCTCCAGGAGGACGTTACAGTCCCCTGAGTATACAGGGCTCTGATTGGTGGGCGGCTACAGTACATGGAGGAGGACATTACAGCCCCCTGAGTATGCAGGGCTCTGATTGGTGAGTGGCGGGGGTACCTCCAGGAGGACGTTACCGTCCCCTGAGTATGCAGGGCTCTGATTGGTGAGTGGTGGGGGTACCTCCAGGAGGACGTTACAGTCCCCTGAGTATGCAGGGCTCTGATTGGTGGGCGGCTGTGGTACCTCCAGGAGGCCTCCAATGGGTGGCTAAAGCTTTGCCTTCCAGGGAGAGGCCCTGGCAGCCACCCCCTGGGCCCGGCTCCAGCCCCCGCGCTGAGCATGGGCTCTCGGAGCAGCAGCAGCGCCGGCTCGGGGGGCCGGGAGCCCCAGGACGGCTGGCCCCAGCGGGGTTCCCGGCTCCTGCGGGGCGAGGGGGAGGCGGAGGAGGAGGACGAGGACGTGGACCTGGCCCAGGTACTGGCGTATCTCCTGCGCAGGTAACTCACCGCCTCCTCCCCTGGGCGGCACAGGGCCCCCAGGGGGCAGCCCCACGGCGGGGGGCTGGGGAACAGGAGGCCAGGCGGTGTCCTGGCCCCTCCCGGCGCCATCACGAGACGGGAAGCGGAGCGAATCGGCAGGACCTGCCCACCTCAGTGTGGCCGGGGGAGATCTCCGCCCATGGGCAGGAAATCTGGGGGGACGTACGCCCCCGAGAGCTGGCGGGGGGGGGGGCGGCTGCCTAACGAGCTCTGGTTCCTCCGCCCCCTGCCCAGAGGGCAGATTCGCCTCGTGCAGGGCGGAGGCCCGGCCAGCGTCCAGGTGGTGCAGACGCTCTCTGACTCGGACGATGACAACGACAGCGCCTGGGAGGGGCGGCTGGGAGACCGCTACAACCCCCCAGGTAGGGAGCGGGACCCTGGGGGGCTGGCCCCAGCTCTGGGGGGGCAGTGGGGCTGGTGGTTAGAGCAGGGACCGGGAGCCAGGACTCCTGGGTTCTCCCCGTGCTGGGGGGGCGGTGGGGGCTGGTGGTTAGAGCAGGGCCGGGGGCCAGGACTCCTGGGTTCTCCCTGGCTCTGGGAGGGCAGTGGGGGCTGGTGGTTAGAGCAGGGGGTGGGAGCCAGGACTCCTGGGTTCTCCCCGTGCTGGGGGGGCGGTGGGGGCTGGTGGTTAGAGCAGGGCCGGGGGCCAGGACTCCTGGGTTCTCCCCGGCTCTGGGAGGGCAGTGGGGGCTGGTGGTTAGAGCAGGGGGTGGGAGCCAGGACTCCTGGGTTCTCCCCGTGCTGGGGGGGCGATGGAGGCTGGTGGTTAGAGCAGGGCCGGGAGCCAGGACTCCTGGGTTCTCTCCCAGCTCTGGGAGGGCAGTGGGGGCTGGTGGTTAGAGCAGGGGGCCGGGGGCCAGGACTTCTGGGTTCTCCCCGTGCTGGGGAGGTGGTGGGGGCTGGTGGTTAGAGCAGGGGCTGGGAGCCAGGCCTCCTCGGTTCTCCTCGTGCTGGGGGGGGCGGTGGGGGCTGGTGGTTAGAGCAGGGGTGGGAGCCAGGACTCCTGGGTTCTCCCCGGCTCTGGGGGGGTGGGGGCAGTGGGAGCTGGTGGTTAGAGCAGGGCCGGGAGCCCGGACTCCTGGGTTCTCCCTGGTGTTGCCATGAGCAGCAGCTGCGTTTCTGTGCCCCCAACAGTGGACTCCGCCCCGGACACGCGAGACCTGGAGAGTAACGAGATCACGACCCAGATCCGGCTGGCCAACGGCCGGGTGAGCGCCCGGCCGGCCCCCCACAGCCTCCCCCAGCTGCTGCGCCAGGTAGGTGTCCTGCCGGGGGCTGGGGGGGCGCCCGGACTCCGGGGTTCTCACCCCGCTTTGCTCCCCTGCAGAGAGAATGGGGCCTGTGTCACCACAGCAGCTTCTCGCCCGGCGAGCGCTCCCGCGTCATGTCCCAGTGAGTACCGGGGGGGAAGGTGGGGGGCTGCCGGGGGCTCCCCACTCACCCTGCTCTGCCCCCCAGCTTCCTGCCCAACCAGCTGGCCTTTGCCGACTGCTACTCCCAGAAGGCCTTCTGCGGCGTCTACTCCGCCAACGGGGACCTCTTCATGTCTGCCTGCCAAGGTAAGGGGCGCCCTTGGCCCCGTGGGTAATCCCGCCCCAGCACCCCTCAGCCACGTGGGTCATCTGCACCCCGGTGCGCCGCTCGGCCTCGTGGATAATCCCGCCCCAGCACCCCTCAGCCGTGTGGGTCATCTGCACCCCGGTGCGCCGCTGGGCCTCGTGGGTAATCCCGCCCCAGCACCCCTCAGCCGTGTGGGTCATCTGCACCCCGGTGCGCCGCTGGGCCTCGTGGGTAATCCCGTCCCAGCACCCCTCAGCCGCGTGGGTCATCTGCACCCCGGTGTGCCGCTAGGCCTCGTGGGTAATCCCGTCCCAGCACCCCTCAGCCGCGTGGGTCATCTGCACCCCGGTGTGCCGCTAGGCCTCGTGGGTAATCCCGTCCCAGCACCCCTCAGCCGCGTGGGTCGTCTGCACCCCGGTGCGCCGCTCGGCCTCGTGGATAATCCCGCCCCAGCACCCCTCAGCCGTGTGGGTCATCTGCACCCCGGTGCGCCGCTGGGCCTCGTGGGTAATCCCGTCCCAGCACCCCTCAGCCGCGTGGGTCATCTGCACCCTGGTGCGCCGCTGGGCCTCGTGGGTAATCCCACCCCAGCACCCCTCAGCTGTGTGGGTCATCTGCACCCTGGTGCGCCGCTCGGCCTTGTGGGTAATCCCCGCCTGGCACCCTCGGCCTCATGGGTAATCCCCCACCCCTCAGCCTCATGGGTAATTCCAGCCCTGGCACTCCGCTCGGCCTCGTGGGTAATCTCTGCCCAGCGCCGCTTGGCCTTGTGGGTAATCCCCCACCCCTCAGCCTCATGGGTAATTCCCACCCCGGCACGCCCCTTGGCCTCGTGGGTAATCCCCTGCCCCAGCACCCCCCCGTGGGTAATCCCCACCCTGCGCCCCTCGGCCTCGTGGGTACCCTCCCGGCCGCTGGCCTCGCTGACCCCGCCCCATCCCGCCCCCAGACCAGACCATCCGGCTGTACGACTGCCGGTACGGCGGCTTTCGCAAGGTCCGCAGCGTGCAGGCCCGGGACGTGGGCTGGAGCGTGCTGGACGTGGCCTTCACCCCCGACGGCACCCACTTCCTCTACTCCAGCTGGTCCGACTACAGTGAGTAGGGCCGGGGGGGGGGCGGAGCCTGCCGGAGCCCCGCCCCCGGCTGCCCCCTGACCGCCTCTCTCCCCCCCCCCAGTTCACATCTGTAACATCTCCGGGGATGGGGACGTGCACACGGCGCTGGATCTGAGGTGATGGGGGGCTGCCGCAGGGGGAGAGCTTCCCACATCCCCTCCGGGCAGCGCCCCGGCTCCCCTCCTGCCGAGGGGCCCCCCCGCGTCGCCGTTCAGCCTCTCTCTCTCTCTCCCTCGCAGGCCGGACGAGCGTCGTTTCGCCATCTTCTCCCTCACGGTCTCCTCCGACGGGCGGGAGGTGCTCGGCGGGTGAGTCCCGGTCGCCCCCCAGCAGGGCGCAGCCCCAGGCCCGCCTGAGCCGCCCCGCCTCACGCCTCGGTTTCCCCTCCCCAGGGCTAACGACGGCTGCGTCTATGTCTTCGACCGGGAGCAGAACAAACGGACCCTCAAGGTACCTCCCGGGGCCCAGCGGGTTGGCCCACCCCTAACCCGGATACCGCCGCTAAGTGGCACCACGCCTCCGCCCCCAGCCCTGGGCTCCGAGCCCCGGCCGCCCGCTGCGGTGAGGTGCCGCCCGGGCGGAACGGTGCAAAGGCCAGATGGGTGGCCAGTGCCCGCCCTTTCGGCAGATCGCGGTCGGGACGACCCCTCTGGCGCAGGTGAAACGGCCCAGCACGAGCCAGAGCGGCTGCTTCCCCGCCGAGCATTAAACCGGTCGGTTTCGGTGGCTGGCGAGGAGGGATTGGAACGGAAAAGGGGACAGCGGACACTTGGCACCTTTCGAGCTGGACAAAGGGGCCGGCTGGCGTGGGACAGCCCAGCCCCGAGGGTTGGGTGTCAAGCTTCCGTCCAAGCTGAGGCGTCGTCCCCTTGCAGCATCTTTCCTCTCTAGCTCAGCTTCGCTCCAGCCAGGTCTCCGCCAGACCTCGCGTCCCTGGAATCCACCTCTCCACGGCCGGATCGTCGGGCCGGCCTTATGCCTCGTACGAGTGGGGAGAACAGTGGTCGATTTTCCTCCCCTCCCCCGTCGTCGTTGAGTTTCACACGTCCCGAGCGGGCCTGGGACATCCACCCTGACTGGGCTGATGGACCAGGCCGTGTGGGTTTCCCTTGGTGTAATGCTTCTGAGCAGCACCGGGACCTTTTTAAAGGACCAGGGCAGCGCCATTCCCACGCGCCCGCCGTGGGTCGCTTACCGGGAGCGGAGCCCAGGCAGTTTCGCGATGAGCGTGCAGCCAGGCTCTGGGGAGCCGGATCAAGGCTCCGACGTTGAACCCAACCCTCTCGCGGCGCACACATCTGCGACGGCGTTCCCTCCTGGTCCTGCTTCCGTCCCGCTGCCCCGGGCCTCCGGAGTCACCAGTCAGCGGCAGATGGGTGTGAGTCTTTCCCGCTGCCCCAGTGGGACCCATCACCTGCAGGTGGGACTTCGTCTTCCTCTCCGGGTGGGGCGCTGCTGTAGACTCCAGTTCTTATTGTTCTTCAGCCACCGAGTCTATGTTGTCCAGACAGGCGGCTCCAGAGGGGACCTGTCTGAGCATCTGACGAAGCGGGTTTTATGCTCCAAAATATCTGTTAGTCTCCAAGGTGCCACAGGACTTCTTCGATCCTAGAACACTAGGACTAGAAGGGACCTCGAGAGGCCATCGAGTCCAGCCCCCTGCCCTCATGGCAGGACCAAGCACTGTCTAAACCATCCCTGATAGACATCTAACCAACCTGTTCTTAAATATTTCCAGCGATGGAGATTCCACAACCTCCCTTGGCAATTTATTCCACTGTCTGACCACCCAGACAGGTAGGAACTTTTTCCTAATGTCCAGCCTAAACCTCCCTTGCTGCAGTTTAAGTCCATTGCCTCTTGTTCTATCCTCAGAGGCCAAGAAGAAGAAGATTTCTCCTCATGACGCCCTTTTCGATACCTGAAAACCACTATCACGTCCCCACCTCAATCTTTTCTTTTCCAAGCTAATCAAGCCCAGTTCTTTCAGCCTTTCTTCGTAGGTCACATTCTCTAGACCTTTGATCATTCTCGTCGCTCTTTCCTGGACTCTCTCTAATTTCTCCACATCTTTTTTGAACTGCGGTGCCCAGAACTGGACACAATACTCCAGCTGAGGCCTAACCAGCGCAGAGCAGAGCGGGAGAATGACTTCTCGTGTCTTGTTCACGACACACCTGTTAATGCATCCCAGAATCAGGTTTGCTTTTTTTGCAACAGCGTCACACTGTTGACTCATATTTAACTTGTGGTCCACTATAACCCCTACATCCCTTTCTGCTGTAGTCGTTCCTAGACAGTCCTTTCCCATTCTGTATGTGTGACACTGATTGTTCCTTCCCGAGTGGAGCACTTTGCATTTGTCTTTATTAAACTTCATCCTGTTTTACCTCAGCCCATTTCTCCAGTTTATCCAGATCATTTTGAATTATGACCCTGTCCTCCAAAGCAGTTGCAACCCCTCCCAGCTTGGGATCATCTGCAAACTTAATCGTACTTTCTATGCCAATATCTAAATCGTTGATGAAGACGTTGAACAGAACTGCTCCTAACACAGACCCCTGCAGCGCCCCACTTGTTATACTTTTCCAGCAGGATTGAGAACCATAAAGAACTCCTCTCTGAGTACGGTTGTCCAGCCAGTTTTGCACTCACCTTATAGCAGCCCCATCGACGTTGTATTTGCCTTGTTTGTGGATAAGAATTGTTCTTTAAGCATCCAATTCATGCTTCCAGGTGCCTCTCACAGCCAGCACAGGCTCATACGAGAGAAATACAGTGGGGTTTTTGGTACAATATGGAATCCGATACAAAGTGTCTTATGAATATACGCTAACCAATATCAAGGATAACAGGGGAGGTAGAAAATAGTATGTAAAATAACAAATCTGAAGAGTTATACAAAACTTTGTGACCTATTAAAAAGACACGGGGATACCAAGATCCGTACTCCTCCAGAGTGCTATTAAAATTAAAATATACCAAGCCGGTTAGGGTTGCTCCAGGAGCCGAGCCATTCGACAGCACCGCGGCATTTCGGCTTGACAACCGGGGCTTCCCCGGAAGATTCCTGCCAAATACGCTGTCCCCCGTGGCAGCCTCTGGCTGACCCTGGAGTTCCCCTGTGAACCAGCCCTGGCGCCCTTCCAGCTGAGATGTAGAAGCGGCGTTATCCCCAGCCCTCTGCACCTCTGGGTTTCCTGATAAGCGTTATCTCCAGTCGAGTAGGAATCGAGTTGCTGAGGCTGGAGTAAACCTCCCAGCTTCCGGGATTTTGAGCTGCGAAGGCAAACGGCTCCACCCTGGGGAGCGGCCGGTGGTACGGTTTGATTTCAAAACACCTTCCAGGGCGTGGGCGAGGCAGGGGTGTAGCTCTCCTCGGAACTGTTTTGAAGCTCTTGGAGTGTGAAAACCTCCGCTCGATGCGTTAGGAGTCGTTACCACCTGGAGAGAAAATAAGACCGAGGACGTCTGTGTAAATCCCTCGTACGCCCACCTCTTGAGTAGCGCGTGGAGATGAGGTGACCTCTTCTCCAACAAGCGAGGGGGATTTGGAACTGCTGCCCGGTGAGGCGAGGTTAAAAAGACGAGGGCTTCTCAGCTTCGAGAAGAGGAGATAGGGTCGAGGTCTCTGAAGTCGTGTCGGGTGTGGAGAAAAGAACTAAGGGCCACTCCATGAAGTCAATGGGGGGCAGGTTTGACACCGACACAGGGAATATTTCTTCACGTAACCATCAACCTGGGGAGCTCCTGGCCAGTGGAGGCTGTGAACACCAGGCCTTCAACGGCTCAGGCAGGAGCTAGATAAGTCTGTGGAGGTTAGGTCCATCGATGGCTGTTGGCCAGGATGGGGTCCCACCCTGTGGGCCAGAAGATAAGGATGGATCCCTTGCTGCTCACCTGTCCCTTTGGAACACCTGGCACTGGTCACTCCCAGGATACTGGAGACTGGGCTGGATGGACCTTCGGTCTGGCCGGTCTTAGGTTCAACAGCGGAGAGGATTCTGGGAGGGCGCTTACCCACAACGCAGCAGGGCTGGGCTACCCTGGTAGCACTTGGTAGGACAGAGAGGATTCTGGGAGGGGGCCTACCCACACTGCAAAGCAGCCGAGCTGCCCTGGTAGCCCTGGGGTGGGCCAAGAGGACTTTGGGCGGAGGGGATTCTGGGAGGCCCTTAGCCCAGCAGCTTTGCATTGTGGGTGCTGTGGGAGGACACTGACGAGGCCCCGCCTCCCCCCCCCCCCAGATTGAGTCCCACGAGGATGACGTGAACGCCGTTGCTTTCGCCGACAGCAGCTCCCACATCCTCTTCTCCGGGGGTGATGACGCCATCTGCAAGGTGTGGGATCGGCGCACCATGCGGGAGGACGACCCCAAGCCAGTGGGGGTGCTGGCCGGCCACCAGGACGGCATCACCTTCATCGACAGCAAGGTGAGCGTCCTGGGAGGCTGCCTACCGCTGGCGGGGAGGCAGGGCTGGGGGCTGACCCGTCTCTCCCTTCCCTGCCTCAGGGAGACGCCCGCTATCTAATCTCCAACTCCAAGGACCAGACCATCAAGCTGTGGGACATCCGGCGGTTCTCGGGGCGCGAGGGGCTGGAGGCGTCACGCCAGGCCGTCACCCAGCAGAACTGGGACTACCGCTGGCAGCAGGTGCCCAAGAAAGGTCAGCCGGGGGGCAGGGGGTGCAGCCTGGGGGGTGGTGAGGGCAGGACGGGGATAGGAGGGTGGGGACAGGAAGTGGTTGACAAGAGGAAGTGGGGTGAAACGGGAGGGGCGGAGGAGAAAGGGGCTCCAGGAAGGAACATAGAGTGGCCCGGTGGGAGCGGGAGCAACACAGGAAGTCCTGCCCCGGGGAGGGGTTTGGCATGAGCATGGGCAGGCTCTAACCCTGGCACTCTCCAGCCTGGCGCAAGACCAAGCTGCGAGGCGACAGCTCCCTGATGACGTACCGGGGCCATGGGGTGCTGCACACACTGATCCGCTGCCGCTTCTCGCCCGCCCACACCACCGGCCAGCAGTACATCTACAGCGGCTGCTCCACCGGCAAGGTGGTGGGTGAGTGATGGGGGTCAGCAACGGCCCCGGCCAAGGGCAAAGCGGGAAGTCCCGCCCCAGCCAAGGGCAAAGCAGGAAGTCTGTTCCTCTGGTCAGAAGCAAAGCAGGAAGTCCTGCCCCCAGCCAAGAGCAAAGCAGGAAGTCCCACCCCTGGCCGATTGCAAAGCAGGAAATCCCATACCTCTGGCCAAGAGCAAAGCAGGAAGTCCTGCCCCCAGCCAAGAGCAAAGCAGGAAGTCCCGCCCCAGCCAAGGGCAAAGAGAAGGGGAAAAACAGGAAGTCCCACCCACTAGCCAAGGACCGAAACAGGAAGTCCTGCCCCCAGGAGTGGGCGAATGGGGTAGGCTGTGGGTTGGGCCACCCATGTGTATGTACAGATAGTGGAGCTACTGTGTGGGTAGGGGGTGAGGCAAACTTAGGGGGCAGCGCCACTCAGCGGGGGAGTCCCTTTCACCTTGGGCTTCGGACTGTACCACTGAGTTCACAGAGGAGGCGCATGATTGGACAGGGCCGTGTCTTCCCCTGGGGCGGGGGAGACTTGGCCAGTACCACTGTACTCCCTAGGAGTCAGGGAGCCAGCGGACGAGACCATGTAAATGGGGGCTGGGTGGCAGGTTCCATTGCGATGGGCTGGGGGGAGGGACATACCATTCCTGGGGGGTTATTCCCCTGGCTGAGACCCCCGTCCCCCGCAGTGTATGACCTCCTGAGTGGGCGCATCGTCAAGAAACTGACCAATCACAAGGCCTGTGTGCGTGATGTCAGCTGGCACCCCTACGAGGAGAAGATTGTCAGCAGCTCCGTGAGTCGGGGGCTCTGCCTGGGGGACGGGCAGGGGGTTCCAGGGGGCTGGCAGGAGGGGAGGGACCCCGGGCAGGGAGGGGGAACCAGTGGGGGTCTGGCTGGCCAGGGGACCCCGGGCTGGGAGGGGGGGTCCCAGCAGGGGGCAGGCAGGAGAGGCGGGACCCCGGGCAGGGAGGGGGGGTCCCAGCAGGTGGCTGGCAGGAGAGGGGGGACCCCGGGCAGGGAGGGGGACCCCAGCACTCACCCCGCTCCCCCCGACAGTGGGACGGCTACCTGCGGCTGTGGGAGTACCGCCAGGCCGAATACTACGAAGACGACCTCAGGGATCCCGAAAACCTCCCTTCGGCTGGGAGCCCCCCTGCCGGCTCGGAGTAGCAGCCCCGGCCCGGCTCGGCCCCGCCCCACTTCTCAGCGTGTGGGTCCCTGGGGCCGGGGGGCAGAGGGGGCAGTCGGTGACCCCGGAAACTGAGGGGGCCGGGGCTGGACATTGGACATTTTGTGTGTGTTATGGACTGGGGTGTAAGGGGGGCGGGAGCTCCGACTCGCCTGTGGGGGCCGTGGGGCGTGGGCCTGTTCCCCTCTGGAGCCAGCGCCCCCTAATCTGGCCGTGGGGGCTGGAGGCCCGGCTGGCTCTGAGGCAGGGAAGGGGGGTGGGCCCTGCACTGTCCTGCTGGGACCCCCGGCTGGAATCTCTGCCCCCCAAGTGGGGGGAGCGTGTGGCTGGAGCCCCCTTTTCCCTGGCCCCCGGGGTTGGGGGGCCGGGCCGGGCTGGGCTGAGCCACCAGCTGTCTGCGCCGCCTGCTGTCAATAAACCTGTGGCCGAGCAGCAGGCTGCTCCTTGGGGGGCCCAGCTGTCACCGCCCGTCACTGGGGCCGGACATGGCCGCCGGTGGCACGAGCCGCCTGCCCCGGGCGCTGCTGGCCGCGGGGGCCGCGCAGGGGCTGGGGCTGGCCCGGGGGCTGGTGGTCACGGCCAGCGAGGGCGGGGCCTGGCTGCTGGGGGCCCCCGGGTTGCGGCGGGCGTATCATGCCTGGCTGGCTGGCGTGGTGCTCCTGGGGCCCCTGCTGCGCCCGTTCGCCGACCCCCACTCCGTCCTGGCCAGCCCCCACAACTACTTCAGCCGGTGAGCTGCTGGGGGGCGCTGGAGGTCCAGGATGGGGGAGTAGGGGGCGATGGAGCAGCTGCTGGGGAGCGGGGCGGGCTCTGAGGCAGGTGCTGGGGGTCGGGGCAAGCTGGCTTCTGGGGTGGGGCAGGCCAGGTTATGGGGTGGCTGGGGTGGGGTGGGGTAGGGGCAGGGGCAGACTGGGCTTGGCTATGCGGCAGGCCAGGCTGTGGGGCAGGCTATGGGGCAGCAGGCATGGGTCAGAGGTGGCCGGGCTGTGGGACAGGAAGCATGGGTTGGGGCAGGGCGGGCCGAGCTATGGGGCTGCCTTGGGGCAGATGCCATGGGGCAATTGGGCAGGGCTGGGCTCTGGGGCAGATGCTGTGGGGCAGGGGGGGCTCAGCAGGCCAGGCTCTGGGGCAGGCGGTGTGGGTCTGGGTGGGCCAAGCTCTGGGGCTGCCTCGGGGGCAGATGCTGTGGGTCAGGATGGGGCAGCTGGTGTGGGTCGGGCCGGGCCGGGCTCTGGGGCAGACTCTGGGGCAGAAGCTGTGGGGCAGGCCGGGCTGGGCAGGCCAGGCTCTGGGGCGGGCGGTGTGGGGCGGAACAGGCTGGGACCTGCTGACGCCCGCTCTCTCCCCACAGCACCTTCGTGGCCTCGGCGTGGGGCTGGACCTGCGTGCTGGCAGGCGGCTTTGGCCTGCTGGTGAGCTATGGGGCCACAGGCCGGGCCCTGGCCCCCCTGCGCCCCCTGGCGCGCCTGGTGGTGGGCACAGCCCTGCAGCGGGCCGCTGCCGCCATCTTCTGGCTGGCCGAGGAGCTGACGGGCCAGTGCTATGCGCCGCCGCCGGCCGGGCCCCCGCCACTGTCCTTGCCGCCACCGGCCGGGCCTCTCCCGCTGCTGCCGCCGCCGCCGCTGGGCCGGGCAGACTGCCTGGCAGCCGGGTTGCGCTGGGCCGGGCTGCTGCCCTCCCGCCCGGCCTTCCTGCTCACCTTCTGCTGCCTCCTGCTGGCCGAGGAGCTGGGCGTCTTCCGGCGCTACCTGGCCCGCGGGTGCCCGGCCGGCACTCCCATGCGCCTCGTCTTCCTGCTCAACGTGCTGCTGCTGGCGCTCTGGTCGGCTCTGCTGCTGGCCGCCGTCCTGCACGCCCCGGCGGCCGGGCCCCTGCTCGTGGGCGCTGCCGCCGCCACCCTCGCCTGGCACGCCACCTACCGGGGCTGGTACCGCGTCCGCTGCTCGCCCGGCCGCCCAGGCGCCGGCCTCTTCCTGGCCGGCCCCTGAGGGGGGGGTGCCACCTGGGGGCCAGCTGCAGAGGGCGGGGAGCCAGGCGACCATGCGTTTTCCTGGGGACAGCTGGAGAAGTGGGGAACCTGGGGGTCCAGGCCAGGCCCATCCCCCAGCCGGGTGCTCTCCTGAGGGACAGCGGGAGGAGTGGGGGCCCAAACCCTTGGCCAGGTGCTCTCCGGGGGTACATTTGCAGAAGTGGGGGACCCAGGTGCCTGGGTGCTGTCCTGAGGAACAGCCAGAGAAGTAGAGGGGAACCCAGGCGTCCGGGCAGGACCCCTCCCCCAGTCGGGCGCCCTCCTGGCGAAAAGCCGGAGAAGTCGGGGGGCTCAAGTGCCTCGGGGGGGACTCAGGCAGCCAGAGGTTGCGGGGTGGGTGAGGAGGGAACCCAGGCGTCCGGGGAGAAAAGGGTGCTGCTTCACATGAACGTTTGTGCGAAGTCGGGGACCCAGGCGGCCGGGCCCCAATAAAGCATGGCTGCCTGCCCTCGCTGGGGCCTGTCTCCTGTGCTTCACTGGGGGACCCAGGGGTCCGGGCCGGGGTGGGGGGCTAGAGGGTGCACGAGGAGGGACCCTGGCAGTGGGGGGGGGGGGACACGGGGGGGGTAGGCAGAGGGGCCCCGAGTCACTGCTGGGGGAAGCTCACGCCCGGCCTGGCCCGGCCACGCCCCCTCCCCCCGCGGGCACTGCTGGGGGAAGCTCACGCCCGGCCTGGTGCGGCCACGCCCCCTCCCCACCGCGGGCACTGCTGGGGGAAGCTCACGCCCGGCCTGGCCCGGCCACGCCCCCTCCCCACCGCGGGCACTGCTGGGGGAAGCTCACGCCCGGCCTGGCCCGGCCACGCCCCCTCCCCACCGCGGGCACTGCTGGGGGAAGCTCACGCCCGGCCTGGCCCGGCCACGCCCCCCTCCCCACCGCGGGCACTGCTGGGGGAAGCTCACGGCCCGGCCACGCCCCCTCCCCACCGCGGGCACTGCTGGGGGAAGCTCACGCCCGGCCTGGCCCGGCCACGCCCCCCTCCCCACCGCGGGCACTGCTGGGGGAAGCTCACGGCCCGGCCACGCCCCCTCCCCACCGCGGGCACTGCTGGGGGAAGCTCACGCCCGGCCTGGCCCGGCCACGCCCCCTCCCCACCGCGGGCACTGCTGGGGGAAGCTCACGCCCGGCCTGGCCCGGCCACGCCCCCTCCCCCCGCGGGCACTGCTGGGGGAAGCTCACGCCCGGCCTGGCCCGGCCACGCCCCCTCCCCACCGCGGGCACTGCTGGGGGAAGCTCACGGCCCGGCCACACCCCCTCCCCACCGCGGGCACTGCTGGGGGAAGCTCACGCCCGGCCTGGACCGGCCACGCCCCCTCCCCACCGCGGGCACTGCTGGGGGAAGCTCACGGCCCGGCCACGCCCCTTCCCGCCTGCCGGGACGTTACCCCCCCGCGCCCCGCCCAGGCGGCTCCGTCACTTTCGTTTTCACTTCTGCTCGTTCAGCGCCCCCCCGCCACGCGCCTCGGGCCCCCCAGCGACTCCCCCCCCACATGGCTGCGCTGCGGGTCAGCCCCCAGGCCGAGGCCCAGGTAAGGGGGGAAGCGCGGGGGGGGGGGGGCAGAGAGGAGCGGGGGGGGTACATGGGGGCCCAGCCCCCCAGGAGCAGTGCGGTGCCCACCCCCCCCGCGGATGTCTATGGGGCAGCGGGTTCGCGGCCCGGGGAAGGGCCCCTCCACGCCCCATCAACGGCGGCGACGGGGCAGGTCGGGCGGCCGCGGGCTCGGGTGTCGGGCTGGCGGGGAGCCCGGCCGGGGTGCGGGGGGGCCAGGCCCGCTGGGAAATGTGACCCGGTTTCTCCTCCCCCGTCCGCCGCAGGTGGAGGCCTTCCGGAGCCAGCTCTGCGCTCAGGTGAGAGGCTGCGGGCTTCCCCCAGCAGTGCCCCGGGCGGGGGGGTGGGGCTGCGGGCTGCGGGCTTCCCCCAGCAGTGCCCCGGGCGGGGGGGTGGGGCTGCGGGCTTCCCCCAGCAGTGGCCTGGGTGAGGGGGGGGCTGCGGGCTTCCCCCAGCAGTGCCCCGGGCGGGGGGTGTGTGGTGAGCTTCCCCCAGCAGCGCCCCGGGTGGGGGGTGTGTGTGTGGTGAGCTTCCCCCAGCAGTGCCCCGGGCGGGGGGTGTGTGTGTGTGGTGAGCTTCCCCCAGCAGCGCCACGGGAGGGGGGGAGGGGACACAAGGCTGTGAGCTTCCCCCAGCAGTGCCCCCCCACTGACTCTTCCTGCCCCAGGCTGAAGCGCTGGTCGGGATGCGATTCCCCACAAAGATCGCTCAGCTGAACGCCTTCCTCAAGGTACCCTGGGGGGATGGGGAGGAAGGTGACGGGGTGTTGGGGGGTTCAGGGCAGTGTTGGAGAGTTATAGGGGGCCAGGAGATGTGCTGAGAGGTGGGGGGCCAGGTGGGGGTGGGATGTTGGGGGGCTGTGGGGCTGGGAGCCGGGTTGGAGGGTTATGGGGGACCAGGAGATGCGCTGAGAGGTGGGGGACCGGGTGGGGGTGGGATGTTGGGGGGCTGTGGGGCTGGGAGTGGGGTTGGAGGACTGTGGGGGGGCTGGGAGACATGCTGAGGGGTGGGGGGCCAGGGGGGGTTCGAGGGGGTTGGGGCTGAGAGGCCTCTCTAGGGGCTCAGGTGCTCACCCCCTGCCCCCCAGGACCCGGCCCTGAACGTGCGGGACCCCGAATTGCTGCGGGCCCCCCTAGACATCCCCATCCCCGATCCTGCCAAGGAGAAGGCCAAAGCGGAGCGCCGCAAGGTGAGCAGGGGTCCCCAGCCACCCCCCAGCCTGAGAGCCAGGACCGAGGGGGCCCTGAGTCACCAGGGGCCCCCAGGCCTGGGGGCAGATGTGGGGCTCAGCCCTGTCTGCCTTTGTCCTGCCCCCGCAGAAGGAAGAGAAGAAAGACGAGGCCAAAGACGGGAAGAAGTCAGAGGAGGAGGATAAAGGTGAGGGGGGAGGCGACCAGGGGGAGGTGGCGCCCCATTGGCAGGGTTGGGGCCCCTGCCCTATGGGTCCCACCCCCCATGTGTCTCTCCCCAGCGCCTCCCTGCGGCCCCGTGGGCAGCAACGAGACAGTCGTGCGCCTGGTGAGCCAAGTGAAAGCCGAGATCCAGGAGGCCAAGGAAGAGCTGGGGCTGGTGAGTGTCACGTGGGGGGATCACTGTGCGACACACACCTTGCACAGTCTCACTGACTGCCACCACCGCGCAACACGCACCTTGCACGATGCTCATCCCCATGCACGCACAATCTCACTGACTGCCACCCCCATGCAACACGCACCTTGCACGGCGCTCGCCCCTCTGCAACACGCACCTTGCACGATGCTCATCCCCGTGCACGCAATCCCACTGACTGCCACCACCGTGCAACACGCACTTTGCATGACGCTCATCCCCGTGCACGCAATCCCACTGACTGCCACCACTGTGCAACATGCACCTTGCACGACGCTCATCCCCGTGCACGCAATCCCACTGATTGCCACCACCGTGCAACACGCACTTTGCACGACGCTCATCCCCGTGCACGCAATCCCACTGACTGCCACCACTGTGCAACATGCACTTTGCACGACGCTCATCCCCGTGCACGCAATCCCACTGACTGCCACCACCGTGCAACACGCACCTTGCACAGCGCTCATCCCCATGCACGCACAATCTCACTGACTGCCACCCCCATGCAACACGCACCTTGCACGGCGCTTGCCCCTCTGCAACACGCACCTTGCACGATGCTCATCCCCGTGCACGCAATCCCACTGACTGCCACCACTGTGCAACATGCACCTTGCACGACGCTCATCCCCGTGCACGCAATCCCACTGATTGCCACCACCGTGCAACACGCACTTTGCACGACGCTCATCCCCGTGCACGCAATCCCACTGACTGCCACCACTGTGCAACATGCACTTTGCACGACGCTCATCCCCGTGCACGCAATCCCACTGACTGCCACCACCGTGCAACACGCACCTTGCACGGCGCTCGCCCCTCTGCAACACGCACCTTGCACGATACTCATCCCCGTGCACGCAATCCCACGGACTGCCACCACTGTGCAACACGCACTTTGCACGACGCTCATACCCGTGCACGCAATCCCACTGACTGCCACCACTGTGCAACACGCACTTTGCACGACGCTCATCCCCGTGCACGCAATCCCACTGACTGCCACCACCGTGCAACACGCACCTTGCACGGCGCTCGCCCCTCTGCAACACGCACCTTGCACGATACTCATCCCCGTGCACGCAATCCCACGGACTGCCACAACCGTGCAACACGCACTTTGCACGACGCTCATCCCCGTGCACGCAATCCCACGGACTGCCACCACTGTGCAACACGCACTTTGCACGACGCTCATCCCCGTGCACGCAATCCCACTGACTGCCACCACCGTGCAACATGCACCTTGCACGACGCTCATCCCCTTGCATGCGCAATCCCACTGACTGCCACCACCGTGCGACACGCACTTTGCACGACACTCCCATGTACACACCACCCTGGTCACTGTGCAAGCACACCTTGCACGTTCATCCCCGGCGCACACACAGTGGAACCCCAGCAGCTGCCCCGTGCAGCCCACACGTTGCACAACAATGTACGGCACTGGTGAGCAGTAGCGGGGACACAGACAGATGCTCATTGTCTCTCCCCTGCAGGTCTCAGTCTGGGTTCAACTCCAGGTGCCCCGCATCGAAGACGGGAACAATTTCGGGGTGGCCGTCCAGGTGAGCGCTCCCCCACCCCCCGATCTCCCCCACCTCCAGTGTCTCCCCCAGCTCATTAACCCCCCTCTGCCCCTCCCAGGAGAAGGTGTTTGAGTTGATGACGGCCTTGCGGACAAAGCTGGAGGGGTTTCAGACCCAGATCTCCAAGTGAGTGTCTCTCTGGGGGGCCCCTTCCCAGATCCAAGCCCAGGACCCCTCCTGCCCCAGCTTGCTCAGAGCCAAAGCGCCGAGGAAATGCAAGGCTGCAAGTCGGTGTAAAATCAGGGGCAGGGGAAGGGTTACAACCCGCCAAGGAAACCCAATGCCAAAAACTTTGTGAAAGGGAGAATCACGAGGTCTAAAATAGCACCAAAGGGTCAAAGCTTGCCAGAAAAGAGAGAAGGAAATTAAATACCCATAAAAAAAATCTTAAAAGGAAAAAGAAAAGGTTTTTTAAATCACAAGGTAGAAAAATAGCAACAATAGTTTTAAATTTAAACAATAGTTTTAAATTTTTAAAGCTTGCAAAAAAAAAAAAGGGAAATACGTAAAAACTTGGCTAAAAGGCAAAACATTGCTTTTTCAATCAAAAGGAATAAAAGTGGCAAACTTCAAATTTTTAAAGATTGAGGGGGAAAAAGGGGAGGTGTGGAATTAAATACCAAAAACTTTGTCAAAAGGAAAAATTGGTTTTTAAAATCACAAGGTGTGAAAACAGCAGCAAACTTCAAATTTTTAAAGCTTGTAAAAAACGAAATTAAATATCAAAGAACTTTGTTATAAGGAGAAAAAAGTTTTAAAGTTGCAGGGCGTAAAAATAGCCACAAACTTCAATAAATGCACATTTTTAACTCGGAGGGGAAAAAAGCCAAACAAGGGAATTCAATACCCCTTTGTCCGAGATGGACAAATTGATTTAAAAACCAAGGAAACTCAATGCCAAAAACATCAATAAATGCTGATTTTAAACTTGCAAAAATGAACTTAAATACCAAAAACTTTATTAAAAAGAAGAACCAGGTATTTTTAATCACAAAGATTAAAATAGCAACAGATTTCAATAAAGGCTCATTTTTAAGTTTGCAAAAATGAACTTAAATACCAAAAACTTGGTTAAAAGGATAAACTGGGAGTTTTTAATCACGAGCAATAAAAATAGCAGCAGATTTCAATAAATGCAAATGTTAAAGCTTGCAAAAATGAAATTAAAATACCAAACAACTTTGTTAAAGGAAAAACTGAGGGGATTTTAATCATGAGAAATAAAAAACGCAACAAACTTCAATAAACACACATTTTAAGCTTGAAAAAGAGAAAAGCCAAACAAGGGAATTCAATACTACTTTGTCCAAGGCGGAGAAATTGATTTAAAACCCAAGGAAATGAAATCCCAGGATCTCCGTTAACGGCCCCTGGTTCGTTTTTACCCCAAGGAATTAAAATGCCCAATGTTATCACAGGGCAAATCGTTAAGTTGCCAAAAAACAGACAGCAAATTTTAAGTTCTTTCACATGTGCTGCAAATAAGTGGAAGTTTTCATGCAAAAGGAGGCGGCTGAAAGCTTTGTTCGCAGCTGACGTTTTCGGGCCATCTGAAATCAAGGCTGTTTTAACGCTTCACAAGCGTCCTTCAGAGGCAACAAGATACACAAGGACCAGGATAGATTTTTTTTGTAATGCAAACTGTTGTAAAAAGCTACGTAAGGTCACGAGGCAGCGGTAACGTTCTGCAGCTCACCAGCAAAAGCGCCTGGGAAAGACCCTTAACATTTCACTTTAAAATTATATTTGTTTGCGCATGACATAGCGCAGACCGAGTGTTTGAAATCTGCTGAAACGGACATTTTGTTTAATCCAAAACCATTTCAATTTAAACCCCAAATTAAATTTAAGCCAAAGACACTGAAATTGGCAGAAAGGGACGTTTCCTTTAATCCGAAGTTTCGTCCTTCCCAGGAGCTATTGTGGCATTTTCGGATGAAATGCCAGAATCTGAGTTTGAAAAGCCAAAAGAAGAAACCGATGAGCTCCAAACAATCATCTGATCCTCTTTTTATGCCTTAAGACCGCCTAAGTTGGCAAGTTTGTATACTTTTATGTCCTGCATTTAACGTGTTTTCTGAGCAATGAAAGTGGCCTTTGAAAACATTCATTTCCATTAAATTTCCTCTCTGCAAAACAAATTCTCTTCCCTCTCCTCCAAGCTTCAAACACTGGTCGCTTGAAACGAGCTCCTTTTTAAGACAACCTCTCTGTACTGCAGTTCGCCACCGCTGGGGCTTTACAATGATTTCTGCTGGACAACTTCTAAACGCAGTCGGCTGTTGCAAAAGTTTTCCCGGAGTTTTTCCTCCTCCTTGCAACTTTCGCGTCGCTCCTTTGCAAAGGAAGTTGGAACCCACATTCTCACAAGAGAAACCAGCCGGCCTGGAGCGCTTTAAAGCCTAACAAAACAAGGCATTAGGTTTTGTGGGGCAGACCCATTTCTGCAGAGCCGTACCCGGCCCCGTGAAAGCTCATGACCTATTTTAAAGTTTGTTGTTGAAGTGTTAGAGGCCGGATGGGTGGTTCTCTCAGAATACAGGCGAACGCGGCCACCTCTACCCAGCATCAGAAGAGGTTAAAAAATGCAACAGGTGCAAAGAGGTGGAAATAATTAACGGGCAAACATCAGTTTGTAAAGGATAAAAACGGGCCTGGTCATTTCGTTGCTTGTCTTTGCAGATTCCATTCCCTTTCCTTGGTTTTAAAAAGGAAATGAAACAATGTTAAATCATAACAAAATGAAATAAAATTAGTTTTTAAAAGTAACGAAAAATAAACAGTATTTAGATAATATTAAAAATTTAAAAACTAAGTTATAAGGTTAAATAAAATCAATTTGAAGATTAATTAAAAACTAAGATTAAACACAACAATATTGAATATTAAAAGTGATATAATTAAAATTAAACTAAAACATAAAAATATACCATTAAATAAATTAATGAAAGAGTTCAACACGATTAAATAGTAAATATTAAAAATTAAATTAAAATTAAGCTGATATTCTAACATTAAATAAAACTAATTTAAATTAATTAAAAACAAAATTAAAATTAAAACAATATTAAATATTAAAAATAAATAAAATCAAAATTAATCTGTGTTAAAATAACTAAAATTAATTTAAAATAATTAAAAATGAAAGTAAACATTATAGCAATATTAAAAATAAAATTAATCTAAGAATATTAAAATGAATAAATAAGTAAAAATAAAATTAAACATAATAAATATTAAAAAATAAATAAAATTAAAATTAAACAAAGCATATTATATAAAATGAATTAAAAATAAAATTAAATGGTGTTATAACAATATTAAAACAAATAAAATTAAAATTAAACTATAACAATATTAAATTTTAACGTTAAATAAAATTAATGTAAATTAATTAAAATAAAACTAAACCCTGTTAAAACACTATTAAATAATAAAAATTAAATTAGATGAAATGATATTAAAATCCAATTAAATATTACATTAACAATAAGCCCAGAGCGGTGCTGTCTACATGGGAGGGTTTTGTAGCTGAAGCTCGCAGGGCGCCTACGCACCCAGCGCTACCGGCCGGCTGGGTCGCTCTGTTAGACGACAGACTTAACGCAGCAGGAAACAGCCGCGTGGGCGCTCGGGGGGCCCTTCTGGAGACGGCGCGGCTCGAGATCGCTCCGCTTCTCCGGTGACTTCCACAGCCAGACCCTTCTCGTGTGGACGCGGCCGGGGCGTCGGGCACCAGCGGCAGGATGTGCGAGAAACCCCCGACGGGTCAGAGCGATCCTGGGTTTAAAGACACCCTTATCTTGCAAAAATCCCCGAAGGAACCGAAATGCAGGAAAACCCGGCAAGCCGCAAACCAAAGCGTTCTCCACCCTTGACCGTACCCATTTGGACAACCGCAACCCAGTTGCCCCAGGAGAGCAAAGGCAAATAGGAAAACGCAAAGGGCTGGTGGGGAAAGAGGCGGCCAGGCGAGAACGGAAAACGCGGCCCAAGAAAGCCGAGGAGCTCACCGTGTCAGGAAACCCCCTTGCAAAAGCTGCAAGTTTAGTGGGGAGGGTTTGTATCGAACGCAGCCGGTTAAAGGCTGCAAAAGCCACTGAAATGCCCAATCTAATCTCCGGCCGGGGGAACCGCCGGGAATCGTAGCGTGCCGCAGAATCGGCACAAATTCCCCGACTTGCACGTTAAGAAGGGCACCGCCGGTCTCTGGCCGCACCGGGCTGCGCTCAGGCAACGGCGGGTGAGTTTTTACACGGCTGCCCGCCCGGCGCACACAACGGGGGAGGCCGTGTCACGCCTTGGCACGAGGGGAAGTGTTTGTGTCACGCCAACAGCACTTTCTCCAGCCTGGCGCGGTCAGCCGGGACGCTGCTTAGGGCATTGCTTTTTCTACTGGGCCCCGATTAAAAACGGGGCGTTTCCGGTTTGCTCGGTTAATCTCACGGCACCGACCAAACCCGCCGCCGGGGAGGGAACCGGCAAGAACCTGCTGGAGGCAAAATAATTTTAAACAAAAAGCAACACAACCTTTATTCAAAGCCAAAGATTTTCCCGGTTCTTGGGGCGGGGGGGCTGCAGCTCTGATGTCCGATTTCTCCCCCCGAAAGGTATTTTTCCGAGAGAGGCGACGCAGTGGCTAAGGCGGCCAAGAGCCCCCACGTGGTGAGTGTCTGGGAAGGGGGGAGCGGCTGCCCGGATGCCTGGGTTCCCCAGCCGGGGCTCTAGGGCACAGGGGGCCCCCCCCTCATTTACCGTGGCTCTGCCCCCCAGGGCGATTTCCGGCAGCTGGTGCACGAACTGGACGAGGCCCAGTATGCGGAGCTGCGACTGATGGTGATGGAGATCCGGAACCTCTACGTGAGTGGGGGGAAGACATAGGAGGGGCTGTGACTTTGGGGGGCAGTTTTGACCCCAGCCCCCCCATGCCGTTTGCAGGCTGTTCTCTACGACATCGTGGTGAAGAATTTCGAGAAGATCAAGAAGCCCCGGGGAGAAACCAAGGGCATGATCTACTGAGCGTCCCTTCGCCTCCGGCCTCCACCAATCACCGGGCGAGCGGCAAAGCGAGGCAGAGGCGGGACTTCCTGTCTCGCCGCTTCCTGTCTCGCCGCTTGGCGGCAGTCGGTTTAGAAGTAGAGCGTTGGGCCTCCGGGGCTGGTTTGCGATGGGATTGAAATAAAAGCCAGGCGGCCAACCGAGGCCCTGGCGAAACTCAGCGCAGTAGTCGGAGACGCAACAGGCACCGAACGGGCACAAAGGGACGAGCCCAGTGCAAGGAGGTCTGGAAAATCGGGGCTCAGGCAGCCGCCGGGAACGGGGCAGGAGAAGGTGA
The DNA here is from genome assembly GCF_033958435.1 of Carettochelys insculpta. Lineage (NCBI taxonomy): Eukaryota > Metazoa > Chordata > Testudines > Carettochelyidae > Carettochelys > Carettochelys insculpta. Next base: position 4,663,598 of record NC_134168.1, read on the forward strand.
ACGGGGGCCGGGCCCGGCTTTTGCAGATTTCACCCCAGTTTTTGTGGGTCTTTCCCTGCATCCGTTCGCTCCTGTGCCGGGGCGGCCGGGTTTGGCTTCGCTGGCCGAGGCCGGTGCTGGGAAAACAGCCGGGCAGGAATAAAACCCCCCAGACCCGAAGGAAATTAAAGGCCCAAATAAAAAACTGGGTGAAATCTCCAAAAAAAAGTAAATAAAGGAGGTACCTTTGGCAAGGGGGTGGAGTCAAGTGGGGGGGTGGAGCCACGGGGGGGTGGGGCTAGTTTTTGGGCAGACCCAGTGGCGGGACGGGCTTGTTTGGGGGCAAAGCCAATCGGGGGGGGGGGGTGAATTGGTGGGCGTGGCCAGCGTGGGGAGGGGCTAAATTGTGGGCGGAGCCAGTGTGGGGGAGGGGCTAAATTGGCCACAGGGTGGGGTGGGATCGCTATAAAGGAATTGCTGAAAGCCGGCTGGGTCAGTGCTAGGTGCTGGAGGGGTGGTTCAGGCCAGCCAATGGGAAAGAGCCGTGGATCTAGGGGGGCTGGGCCAGCCAAGGGGCGTCCCTCAGGCGTTGCCGTTGGCGACGGAGGCCAGCCGGGCGATCTCAGCGTTGAGGTGCTGATTGGTCCAGTCCCGCCTGATGTCATCGAGGTGGGCGTCGAAGTCGACCAATCGGGTGTGAGCTTTGGCCTCCAGCAGAGCCTTGCCGAGGTGGCGGGAGGAGTCCCAGTCGCGCCACATGATGCTGCAGGAGGCGGGAAGGGAAGGGAAGAGCCAGATGCCTGGGTCCCATTCCCAGGGGCTGGGCTACGTGAGTCGGGGTGGAGCCATCCCGGACGCCTGGGTCCCATTCCCAGGGGCTGGGCTACGTGAGTCGGGGTGGAGCCATCCCGGACGCCTGGGTCCCATTCCCAGGGGCTGGGCTACGTGAGTGGGGGTGGAGCCATCCCGGACGCCTGGGTCCCATTCCCACAGGCTGGGCTGGGGGTGGGGAGCATCCCGGACGCCTGGCTCCCATTCCCACGGGCTGGGCTGGGGGCGGGGAGCATCCCGGACGCCTGGGTCCCATTCCCAGGGGCTGGGCTACGTGAGTCGGGGTGGAGCCATCCCGGACGCCTGGGTCCCATTCCCAGGGGCTGGGCTACGTGAGTGGGGGTGGAGCCATCCCGGACGCCTGGGTCCCATTCCCACAGGCTGGGCTGGGGGTGGGGAGCATCCCGGACGCCTGGCTCCCATTCCCACGGGCTGGGCTGGGGGCGGGGAGCATCCCGGACGCCTGGGTCCCATTCCCACGGGCTGGGCTGGGGGCGGGGAGCCATCCCGGGCAACTGAGTCCCATTCCCAGGGGCTGGGAGCATCCCGGACACCGGGGTTCCATTCCCAGTGGCTGGGCTGGGGGTGGAGGGCGCCCCGGAGGCCTGGGTCCCATTCCCAGAGGCTGGGCTGGGGGACGGGGGGGCACTCACAGGTTCTTGTCCTTGGGGACCCAGTGCCGCTCGCACTGCTCCAGCACGGTGAGGGGGGGTACGCGGGGGCTGGGGCTCAGTTTCCGGTTATCCAGCTGTGGGGGGAACAGGGAACTCGCAGCCTGCGGGACCCCGACACTCACCGCTTCAGAGGCCCCCCCACGACAGTCACACCCCGGCCCCCCCCGCTCACCATGATCAGCACGGCGCCCTCGAAGAGCTCGGCCAGGCGGCTGGCCAGCTTCAGCGCCAGCGGCGTGGGGCTGCGGGGGCAGGAGAGGGGTTAGGGGGCAGGGGGAGCCCCCCACACCCCCCACAGCCCCAGGCCCCCAGTTACCTCTGCTCGTCCAGCCCGGCGTTGGCCTGGTAGTAGCCAGCCAGGAAGAGGCCGGAGCGAGAGGCCCAGACGTCGACCTAGGGCGAGGGGAGAGGTCGAAGGGTGGGGGGGCAACAGTGCCTGGGGCCCCCCATACACCCCAATATGCCATGGCCTGGGCACCCCTCCCTGCCCCCCATGGGGCCCCCAGCCCAGCCCCCCCCAGTGCTGCCTGGGGACCCCACTCATACCCCCAAAACCCCATGGACTAGGCCCCCTCCCACAGGCCCCAGCCCAGCCCCCTCTGCCCCCAGCTGCCACCTGGTTGAGCGCCACCTCCAGCATGGGGCTGAGCGCCAGGGGGCCGTGGAAGAGGGGGACGCAGTCGCTGAGGCAGACGCACTCGGGGGGCCCCCCCCAGCGCCCCAGCAGCAGCCCGTTGACGGCGGCGTGGGGGTGCCGGGCGCAATGGAGATGCATCTTGGCGTAGGCGCGGGCCGAGACCTCCACCTCCATCCTGTGGGGCTGGGGGTTAGTGGGGCCCCTCGCTGCCCCCCACTGCCTCCATGGGGATCCCCTCCCACTGCCCCCCCGCCTGCCCTTCCTGGGGCCCCCCACTGCCTCCATGGGGACCCCCCCTTACTGCCCCCCGCCTGCCCTTCCTGGGGCCCCCCACTGCCTCCATGGGGACCCCCTCCCACTGCCCCCCCGCCTGCTCTTCCTGGGGCCCCCCACTGCCTCCATGGGGACCCCCCCTTACTGCCCCCCCGCCTGCCCTTCCTGGGGCCCCCCACTGCCTCCATGGGGACCCCCCCTTACTGCCCCCCGCCTGCCCTTCCTGGGGCCCCCCACTGCCTCCATGGGGACCCCCTCCCACTGCCCCCCCGCCTGCCCTTCCTGGGGCCCCCCACTGCCTCCATGGGGCCCCCCCCTTACTGCCCGCCGCCTGCCCTTCCTGGGGCCCCCCACTGCCTCCATGGGGCCCCCCCCTTACTGCCCCCCGCCTGCCCTTCCTGGGGCCCCCCACTGCCTCCATGGGGCCCCCCCTTACTGCCCCCCCGCCTGCCCTTCCTGGGGCCCCCCACTGCCTCCATGGGGCCCCCCCCTTACTGCCCCCCCGCCTGCCCTTCCTGGCCCCCCCCCCCCGCACCCCCTTGCCGGGCCCCCACCCCGCGCGCGCACCTGTCCCACTGTGAGCCCGGTCCCGTCCCGTCCGTGATTGGCTGGCTGCCGACCAATGGCGGCCCGGCTGCGCGCCGGCGTTCCCTGCGCTGTGATTGGCCAGCGCGGCCTCCGCACACGGGCCTGGGGCCGCCCCGCCCCCGCCGGCCTCCGAGACCATAGAGGCGGCGGCCAGAGCGGCCCAGGCGCGGCCCAACCCGGAAGCGGCGCCGCGGGAGGGGACAGGGCAACACCCACAATGCCCCGGGGCGGGGCGCTATGGGCCCCTATGGGCCCCTTTACCCACAGTGCCCTGGGGCCAGGCGCCACGGGGCCCTATTACCCACAATGCCCCACGGCCGGGCGCCACGGGGCCCTATTACCCACAATGCCCCGCGGCCCGGCGCCATGGGGCCCATTACCCACAGTGCCCCGCGGCCGGGCGCCATGGGGCCCATTACCCACAATGCCCCGGGGCTGGACACCATGGGGCCATTACCCACAGTGCCCTGGGGCCAGGCGCCACGGGCCCCATTACCCACAGTGCCCCAGGGCCGGGCGCCACGGGCCCCATTACCCACAGTGCCCCGCGGCCCGGCGCCATGGGGCCCATTACCCACAGTGCCCCAGGGCCGGGCGCCATGGGGCCCATTACCCACAATGCCCCGGGGCCAGGCGCCATGGGGCCCATTACCCACAATGCCCCGGGGCCAGGCGCCATGGGGCCCATTACCCACAATGCCCCGGGGGCCAGACACCAGCACAGGAGGCGGGCTCAGGGCAGCTGTTTATTCTCAGTGTGGTTGCAGCCCCACGCCTGTGGGGGGCCAATCGGGGGGCTGAGTCGGGGGCCGGCGCCCAGGCCCCTCAGTACATGGACGGCTTCTCCTCGCCCTTGGGGTTCGTCAGCTTCTCCAGGTTCTGGGTGAGGATGTGGTAGAGCTCGGCCTGCGGGGGGAGACGGAGTGGGAAGCTGGGGGGCAGAGCCCCTCCCATCAAAGCCCCCGGTGACCGCCCCCAGCCCACGAGAACCCCCCCTGCCCCCCTCCCAGCCCCCCGACTCACATAGAAGCCCCGAATGTCCAGCACCACGGTCCGGATGTCCACATACGCCGCCTCGTCCCGCTCGTGCACCAGCGTCCGGTAATCCATCTGGGGGGGCGGTGGGGTTAGCCTGCCTGCGGCACTGCTGGGGGGGAGCTCGCAGCACTGGAGCCCCCCTCCCACCCCCCACTCAGGGCACTGCTGGGGGGCGCTCACAGCACTGGAGACCCCCTCCCCCCCGCTCAGGGCACTGCTGGGGGGCGCTCGCAGCACTGGAGACCCCCTTCCCCCTGCTCAGGGCACTGCTGGGGGGGAGCTCACAGCCCTGGAGACCCCCTCCCCCCTGCTCAGGGCACTGCTGGGGGGAAGCTCGCAGCACTGGAAACCCCCTTCCCCCCGCTCAGGGCACTGCTGGGGGAAGCTCGCAGCACTGGAGACCCCCTCCCCCCCGCTCAGGGCACTGCTGGGGGAAGCTCGCAGCACTGGAGACCCCCTCCCCCCCGCTCAGGGCACTGCTGGGGGAAGCTCGCAGCCCCACTCACCACGTGGGTCTCCTTCGAGGCCTTTGCCACAGCGTCACCTCGCTCAGAGAAATACCTGCGGACGAAGAGGCAGAGCGCCAGCCCAGACCGTTACCCACAATGCTCTGGGGCAGAGGCAGGGGCCTGCGACCCACAATGCCCTGGGGCAGGGGCACAACTCACTTGGAAATGGCCGTCTGGAAGCCCTCGACCTTGGTCTTGACAGCTGTGACCCGCTCCAGCACTTTCTCCTGTGGGGGGAGATGGGGTGAGACCGGGGCAGCCGGGGGGGAGCTGGGGGTTGGGAGGGGGTTGGGGCCGTACCTGAATGGCCACCCCAAAATCATTCCCGTCCTCGATTCTGGGGATCAGGTGATGGATCCAGGTGATGATCTGGGAACAGAGATATGTGAGAGGGGACGGGGGCACCGCCGTGGGAAGCTCGCAGCCTGGGGGCACCGCTGTGGGAAGCTCGCAGCCTGGGGGGGCACTGCCGGGGGAAGCTCGCAGCCTGGGGGCACTGCCGGGGGAAGCTCGCAGCCTGGGGGGGGCACCGCCGTGGGAAGCTCGCAGCCTGGGGGGGCACCGCCGTGGGAAGCTCCCAGCCTGGGGGCACCGCCGGGGGAAGCTCGCAGCCTGGGGGGGCACCGCCGTGGGAAGCTCGCAGCCTGGGGGCACCGCCGGGGGAAGCTCGCAGCCTGGGGGGGCACCGCCGTGGGAAGCTCGCAGCCTGGGGGCACCGCCGGGGGAAGCTCGCAGCCTGGGGGGGCACCGCCGTGGGAAGCTCCCAGCCTGGGGGCACCGCCGGGGGAAGCTCGCAGCCTGGGGGGGCACCGCCGTGGGAAGCTCGCAGCCTGGGGGCACCGCCGTGGGAAGCTCGCAGCCTGGGGGGGCACCGCCGGGGGAAGCTCGCAGCCTGGGGGGGCACCGCCGTGGGAAGCTCGCAGCCTGGGGGCACCGCTGTGGGAAGCTCGCAGCCCCGGGGGCACCGCCGTGGGAAGCTCGCAGCGTGGGGGGGCACCGCCGTGGGAAGCTCGCAGCCTGGGGGGGCACCGCTGTGGGAAGCTCGCAGCCTGGGGGGGCACCGCCGGGGGAAGCTCGCAGCCTGGGGGGGGGCACTGCTGTGGGAAGCTCGCAGCCTGGGGGGGCACCGCCGTGGGAAGCTCGCAGCCTGGGGGGGGGCACTGCTGTGGGAAGCTCGCAGCCTGGGGGCGCCGCCGTGGGAAGCTCGCAGCCTGGGGGGGCACCGCCGTGGGAAGCTCGCAGCCTGGGGGCGCCGCCGTGGGAAGCTCGCAGCCTGGGGGGGCACCGCCGTGGGAAGCTCGCAGCCTGGGGGGGCACCGCCGTGGGAAGCTCGCAGCCTGGGGGCACCGCCGTGGGAAGCTCGCAGCCTGGGGGGGCACCGCCGTGGGAAGCTCGCAGCCTGGGGGGGCACCGCCGTGGGAAGCTCGCAGCGTGGGGGGGGAGGCACTGCCGTGGGAAGCTCGCAGCGTGGGGGGGGGCACCGCCGGGGGAAGCTCGCAGCCTGGGGGCACCGCCGTGGGAAGCTCGCAGCCTGGGGGGGCACCGCTGTGGGAAGCTCGCAGCCTGGGGGGGCACCGCCGTGGGAAGCTCGCAGCCTGGGGGGGCACCGCCGTGGGAAGCTCGCAGCCTGGGGGCACCGCTGGGGGGAAGCTCGCAGCCTGGGGGCACCGCCGTGGGAAGCTCGCAGCCTGGGGGGGCACCGCCGTGGGAAGCTCGCAGCGTGGGGGGGCACCGCCGTGGGAAGCTCGCAGCCTGGGGGGGCACCGCCGGGGGAAGCTCGCAGCCTGGGGGGGCACCGCCGGGGGAAGCTCGCAGCCTGGGGGGGCACCGCCGGGGGAAGCTCGCAGCCCGGGGGCACCGCCGGGGGAAGCTCGCAGCCTGGGGGGGGCACCGCCGGGGGAAGCTCGCAGCCTGGGGGGGCACCGCTGGGGGAAGCTCGCAGCCTGGGGGGGCACCGCTGGGGGAAGCTCGCAGCCTGGGGGCACCGCCGTGGGAAGCTCGCAGCCTGGGGGCACCGCTGTGGGAAGCTCGCAGCCTGGGGGGGCACCGCCGTGGGAAGCTCGCAGCCTGGGGGCACTGCCGGGGGAAGCTCGCAGCCTGGGGGCACCGCTGTGGGAAGCTCGCAGCCTGGGGGCACCGCCGGGGGAAGCTCGCAGCCTGGGGGCACCGCCGGGGGAAGCTCGCAGCCTGGGGGGGCACCGCTGTGGGAAGCTCGCAGCGTGGGGGGGCACCGCCGGGGGAAGCTCGCAGCCCGGGGGGGCACCGCCGGGGGAAGCTCGCAGCCTGGGGGCACCGCTGTGGGAAGCTCGCAGCCTGGGGGCACCGCCGGGGGAAGCTCGCAGCCTGGGGGGGCACCGCCGTGGGAAGCTCGCAGCCTGGGGGGGGCACCGCCGTGGGAAGCTCGCAGCCTGGGGGGGGCACCGCCGGGGGAAGCTCGCAGCCTGGGGGCACCGCCGTGGGAAGCTCGCAGCCTGGGGGGGCACTGCCGGGGGAAGCTCGCAGCCTGGGGGGGCACCGCCGGGGGAAGCTCGCAGCCTGGGGGCACCGCCGTGGGAAGCTCACAGCCTGGGGGGGCACCGCTGTGGGAAGCTCGCAGCGGGGGGGGGCACGGCCGGGGGAAGCTCGCAGCCTGGGGGGGCACCGCTGTGGGAAGCTCGCAGCCTGGGGGGGCACCGCCGTGGGAAGCTCGCAGCGGGGGGGGGCACCGCCGTGGGAAGCTCGCAGCCTGGGGGCACCGCCGGGGGAAGCTCGCAGCCTGGGGGCACCGCTGGGGGGAAGCTCGCAGCCTGGGGGGGTACCGCCGTGGGAAGCTCGCAGCCTGGGGGGGGGCACCGCCGTGGGAAGCTCGCAGCCTGGGGGGGGGCACCGCCGTGGGAAGCTCGCAGCCCCGGCGGGGGGCAGGTCGGGGGGCTCACCAGGACACACTTCTCCTTCAGCTCCCGCACCTCCGGCTTGACCCGGGCCAGCAGCGCCCCCAGGGCCTCGTTGCCCTTCAGGTAGCCACACTTGGGGGCTGGGGGAGACAGGGGGTGAGTCCAGTGCCCAGCCCCCCAGTGGCCCCCCAGCCCCCCCAAACTCACCCTCCTTCTCCTCCTTCTCTGTCTCCGTGCTGGCCCTGTCCTGCGGGGGAGGGGACGGGTTAGCGATGGCTGGTGGGGGTGGGGGGCCATGGGGGGTCAGGAGACCCCAAAACTCACCTCGTCCTCCTCCTTGGGGGGCGGGTCGGGGATGGGGATGTCCAGGGGGGCCCGGAGGGTTGACAGGTCCTTGACGTTCAAGGCATCTTCCTGCAGCGATGGGGTGGTTATAGGGGGGGTCACTGAGATTTGGGGGGGCCTGGCCCAGGGGGGACGCTCGTGGGAGGTTGAGGGGTCCACAGGGGGCACTGGAATTCGGGGGGGGCCTGGCCCGGGGGGACACTCGTGCTGGGGGGGTTGGGGGGTCATGGGGTCTCCGAGGTTCGGGGGGGCTCAGCCCCAGGGGGGACACTCGTGCCAGGGGGTTGGGGGGTCATGGGGTCTCCGAGGTTCGGGGGGGCTCAGCCCCAGGGGGGACACTCGTGCCAGGGGGTTGGGGGTCCACGGGGGGGCTCCGAGATTCGGGGGGCCCGGTTCGGGGGGGTTACTCGTGCCGGGGGGTTGGGGGTCCACGGGGGGGCTCCGAGATTCGGGGGGCCCGGTCCGGGGGGGTTACTCGTGCCGGGGGGGGGTTGGGGGTCCACGCGGGGGGTCCCACCTTGAGGAATGCATCCAGCTGAAGGATTTTCTGGGGTAGGAAGGTGACGAGGAGCTGCTCAGCCTGGGGGGAGAGAGGGGTCAGCGGGGCAGTTATGGGGGGCAGTTAGTCCCCAGGGGCAGTTGGGGGGGCGGAGTTACCTCCTGGAAGAGCGAATCCCTGAAGAGCTCCACCTAGAAGCAGGGCGGGAAAAGGCGGCTGAGTCTGGGGCCAGGCGCAGCCGAGTGGAACAGGGCTCCGGGCCCCACTCCCGCCCCACAGCCCCCCGCCAGCTCACCCGCCCCGTTGACTGCCCCCTAAGCATAGCAGCCACCAGCCCCCTTCTCCTGCCTCCACCCCACAGCAGCCCCTGCCGGCCGCCAGCACCCCCCTACCGGCCCCCTGCCCCACAGCACCCCCTTACGGATCCCTCTTCCAGCCCCCCAGGACCCCGCTAGCGGCCCCCCCTCCCCGCCCCATAGCAGCCCCCCCGGCCAGCCCCTCCGCAGCACGTAGCCGGCGGGGGATTCCCTGGGAAAGCGGAAGGGGGATCCCGGGGGACGCACGTGTTGGGGAGATCGCCCCCCCATCTGCCCCACACTTGGGGGGCGGGACCCGGGACCCCCACCTGCCGGCGGGACTCCCCGCTGACTTTCACAGCGCAGAGCTTGGCCATGGTCCGTCCGTCCGTCCGTCTGTCTGTCCGTCCGCGGGAGCAGCCCGGCTCGGCCCCTTTCGATTTCACTTTCCCCGGCCCGCCCCCCGCCCGGCCCGGTGCGGGGCGCCCCCTGGCGGCCGTGGGTCCGCCGACACCCCCCTCCCGGCCCCCCAGCCACGGGGTCCCCTGACACCCTCGTCACCTCCCAGCCTCGGGGTCCCCCGACACCCCCCTGCCGGCCCCCCAGCCTCGGGTCTCCCGACGCCCCTCTACGGCCCCCCCCAGCCCTGGGGTCCCCTGTCATCCTCGTCACTTCCCAGCCTCGGGGTCCGCCTCATAGACCTGCCCCAGCTCTGGGTCTCTCCCCGGCCCCCTACATCCGCTGAGCCCCGAGCGCACCCCCCTGCCGTCCCCCCACGGGCCGCGGGCCCCCCTGCCGCCCCCCCACCAGATGTATCTCTTTCGCTTCCGCCCCGAGTTTCCGCGAGTTCCCGGCCCGGCCCGGCCCCAGTCGCGGCAGGTGAGACCCCCCCCCCCCCCCCGTCGGCCCCCTCCAGCCCCCCTGCACCTGCCGCTCTGGCGCGGGGGTTCGTGGTACCGGGAGGGGCACGTGCCAGCAGCAGGACGCGGGCTGGAGGAGGGGCGGCTGGGGGAATCGGGGCGCGGCTACAGGAGTTGGGGCGCAGGGGGATGGGGTGTCGGGGCACAAGGGGGCAGCTGTGGGAGTTGGGGCGCAGGGGGATTGGGTGTCGGGGCACAAGGGGGCAGCTGCGGGAGTTAGGGCGCAGGGGGATGGGGTGTCGGGGCACAGGGGGGCAGCTGTGGGAGTTGGGGCGCAGGGGGATGGGGTGTCGGGGCACAAGGGGGCAGCTGTGGGAGTTGGGGCGCAGGGGGATGGGGTGTCGGGGCACAAGGGGGCAGCTGTGGGAGTTGGGGTGCAGGGGGATGGGGTGTCGGGGCACAAGGGGGGCAGCTGCGGGAGTTAGGGCGCAGGGGGATGGGGTGTCGGGGCACAGGGGGGCAGCTGTGGGAGTTGGGGCGCAGGGGGATGGGGTGTCGGGGCACAGGGGGGCAGCTGTGGGAGTTGGGGCGCAGGGGGATGGGGTGTCGGGGCACAGGGGGGCAGCTGCGGGAGTCGGGGCACAGGAGGATGGGGTGTCGGGGCACAAGGGGGCAGCTGCGGGAGTTAGGGCGCAGGGGGATGGGGTGTCGGGGCACAAGGGGGCAGCTGCGGGAGTTAGGGCGCAGGGGGATGGGGTGTCGGGGCACAGGGGGGCAGCTGTGGGAGTTGGGGCGCAGGGGGATGGGGTGTCGGGGCACAAGGGGGCAGCTGCGGGAGTTAGGGCGCAGGGGGATGGGGTGTCGGGGCACAGGGGGGCAGCTGTGGGAGTTGGGGCGCAGGGGGATGGGGTGTCGGGGCACAGGGGGGCAGCTGCGGGAGTTAGGGCGCAGGGGGATGGGGTGTCGGGGCACAGGGGGGCAGCTGTGGGAGTTGGGGCGCAGGGGGATGGGGTGTCGGGGCACAAGGGGGCAGCTGCGGGAGTTAGGGCGCAGGGGGATGGGGTGTCGGGGCACAGGGGGGCAGCTGTGGGAGTTGGGGCGCAGGGGGATGGGGTGTCGGGGCACAAGGGGGCAGCTGCGGGAGTTAGGGCGCAGGGGGATGGGGTGTCAGGGCACAGGGGGGCAGCTGTGGGAGTTGGGGCGCAGGGGGATGGGGTGTCGGGGCACAAGGGGGCAGCTGCGGGAGTCGGGGCGCAGGGGGATGGGGTGTCGGGGCACAAGGGGACAGCTGCGGGAGTTGGGGCGCAGGGGGATGGGGTGTCGGGGCACAAGGGGGCAGCTGTGGGAGTTGGGGCGCAGGGGGATGGGGTGTCGGGGCACAGGGGGGCAGCTGTGGGAGTTGGGGCGCAGGGGGATGGGGTGTCGGGGCACAAGGGGGCAGCTGCGGGAGTTAGGGCGCAGGGGGATGGGGTGTCAGGGCACAGGGGGGCAGCTGTGGGAGTTGGGGCGCAGGGGGATGGGGTGTCGGGGCACAAGGGGGCAGCTGCGGGAGTCGGGGCGCAGGGGGATGGGGTGTCGGGGCACAAGGGGGCAGCTGCGGGAGTTAGGACGCAGGGGGATGGGGTGTCAGGGCACAGGGGGGCAGCTGTGGGAGTTGGGGCGCAGGGGGATGGGGTGTCGGGGCACAGGGGGGCAGCTGTGGGAGTTGGGGCGCAGGGGGATGGGGTGTCGGGGCACAAGGGGGCAGCTGCGGGAGTTAGGGCGCAGGGGGATGGGGTGTCAGGGCACAGGGGGGCAGCTGTGGGAGTTGGGGCGCAGGGGGATGGGGTGTCGGGGCACAAGGGGGCAGCTGCGGGAGTCGGGGCGCAGGGGGATGGGGTGTCGGGGCACAAGGGGACAGCTGCGGGAGTTAGGGCGCAGGGGGATGGGGTGTCGGGGCACAAGGGGGCAGCTGTGGGAGTTGGGGCGCAGGGGGATGGGGTGTCGGGGCACAAGGGGGCAGCTGCGAGAGTCGGGGCGCAGGGGGATTGGGTGTCGGGGCACAAGGGGTCAGCTGTGGGAGTCGGGGCGCAGGGGGATGGGGTGTCGGGGCACAAGGGGGCAGCTGCGGGAGTTAGGGCGCAGGGGGATGGGGTGTCGGGGCACAAGGGGGCAGCTGCGGGAGTCGGGGCGCAGGGGGATGGGGTGTCGGGGCACAAGGGGGCAGCTGCGGGAGTCGGGGCGCAGGGGGATGGGGTGTCGGGGCACAAGGGGGCAGCTGTGGGAGTTGGGGCGCAGGGGGATGGGGTGTCGGGGCACAGGGGGGCAGCTGCGGGAGTCGGGGCGCAGGGGGATTAGGTGTCGGGGCACAAGGGGGTAGCTGCGGGAGTCGGGGCGCAGGAGGATGGGGTGTCAGGGCACAGGGGTCAGCTGCGGGAGTTGGGGTGCAGGGGGATGGGGTGTCAGGGCATGGGGGGCAGCTGCGGGTGTTGGGCCGCAGGGGTCACCTGTGGGATTTGGGGCGCAGGGGGATGGGGTGTCAGGGCACGGGAGCAGTTGGGGCACAGGGGTCAGCTGCGGGAGTTGGGGTGCAGGGGGATTGGGTGTCAGGGCACAGGGGTCAGCTGCGGGAGTCGGGGCGCAGGGGGATTTGGTGTCAGGGCACAGGGGTCAGCTGCGGGAGTTGGGGCGCAGGGGGATGGGGTGTCGGGGCACAAGGGGGCAGCTGCGGGAGTCGGGGCGCAGGGGGATGGGGTGTCAGGGCACGGGGACAGCTGTGGGAGTTGGGGCGCAGGGGGATGGGGTGTCGGGGCATGGGGGGCAGCTGCGGGTGTTGGGCCGCAGGGGTCACCTGTGGGATTTGGGGCGCAGGGGGACGGGGTGTCGGGGCGCGGGGGACAGCTGCGGGAGTTGGGGCGCAGGGGGACGGGGTGTCGGGGCGCGGGGGGCAGTTGGGGTGCAGGGGGACGGGGTGTCGGCGCAGGGGGACAGCTGTGGGAGTTGGGGCGCAGGGGGATGGGGTGTCGGGGCATGGGGGGCAGCTGCGGGTGTTGGGCCGCAGGGGTCACCTGTGGGATTTGGGGCGCAGGGGGACGGGGTGTCGGGGCGTGGGGGCAGTTGGGGTGCAGGGGAACGGGGTGTCAGGGTGCAGGGGGACGGCTGCGGGAGCTTGGGCGCAGGGGGACGGGGTGTCGGGGCGCGGGGGACAGCTGCGGGAGTTGGGGCGCAGGGGGACGGGGTGTCGGGGCGCGGGGGGCAGTTGGGGTGCAGGGGGACGGGGTGTCGGCGCAGGGGGACGGCTGCGGGAGCTGGGGCGCAGGGGGACGGGGTGTCGGGGCACGGGGGCAGTTGGGGCACAGGGGGACGGGGTGTCGGGGCGCGGGGGACGGCTGCGGGAGTTGGGGTGCAGGGGGACGGGGTGTCGGGGCGCGGGGGACGGCTGCGGGAGCTGGGGCGCAGGGGGACGGGGTGTCGGGGCACGGGGGCAGTTGGGGCGCAGGGGGACGGGGTGTCGGGGCGCGGGGGACAGCTGCGGGAGTTGGGGCGCAGGGGGACGGGGTGTCGGGGTGCGGGGGGCAGTTGGGGCGCAGGGGGACGGGGTGTCGGGACGCGGGGGGCAGTTGGGGTGCAGGGGGACGGGGTGTCAGGGCGCAGGGGGACGGCTGCGGGAGTTGGGGCGCAGGGGGCGGCTGGGGAAATCGGGGCACAGGGGGGCAGCGGGGGGAGTCGGGGCGCGGGGTGGGCACTTGAGGGCCGGCCCAGCTTAACCCTTTGCTGCCTGCAGGCGGTGCCATGGCGCAGGCCGGGCCCCCGCTGGGGGAGCCCCAGTTCCTGCAGCTGCGGGAGGAGCTGGTGGGGGCGCTGGCCCGGAGCCCGGGGGAGCTGCACCCCGAGAGCCTCCAGCAGCTGGTGGAGGCCCCCCTGCCCCTCCACGTCAAGTACCGGGAGCTGGACGTCCCTGGCCTCCTGCGGGCCAACCTGCAGGGCCAGGTACGCCGGGGTGGCTCGGGCGGGGGACTTGAGGGGGTGACTCGGGGGGCAGGATGACTTGGAGGGGGGCGACTTGGGGGCAGGGTGACTTGCAGGGCAGGAAGACTCGGGGGTGACTCGGACTTGGGGTGACTTGGGGGGTGACTTAGGGGCAGGGTGACTCGGGTGGCTTGGAGGGGGCGACAAGGGGGGCAGGGCAACTTGGGGAGCAGGACAACTCGAAGGGGTGACTTGGGGGGGCAACTTAGGGGTGGGGTGACTTGAGGGGGGCAACTCAGGGGGTGGGGTGACTCGGAGGGGGGCTGCTGGGGGGGCGGGGCGACTCAGAGGGGGGCAGCTGAGGGGGTGGGGTGGGGTGACATGAGGGGGGCAACTCAAGGGGGGCGACTGGGGGTGGGGCGACTCAGAGGGGGCGGCTGAGGGGGTGGGGTGAGACGAGGGGGGCGACTCGAGGGGGGCAACTGGGGGGGCGGGGCAACTCAAATGGGGTGACTCGGGGGCGGGGCGGCTGGGGGGGCGGGGTGGGGTGACACGAGGGGGGCAACTCAAGGGGGGCGACTGGGGGCGGGGCGACTCAGAGGGGGGCAGCTGAGGGGGTGGGGTGACACGAGGGGGGCAACTCAAGGGGGGCGACTGGGGGTGGGGCGACTCAGAGGGGGGCAGCTGAGGGGGTGGGGTGACACGAGGGGGGCAACTCAAGGGGGGCGACTGGGGGCGGGGCGACTCAGAGGGGGCGGCTGAGGGGGTGGGGTGAGACGAGGGGGGCGACTCGAGGGGGGCGACTGGGGGGGCGGGGCGACTCGAATGGGGTGACTCGGGGGCGGGGCGGCTGGGGGGGCGGGGTGACTACAGGGGGCGACTCGGGGGGCGGGGCGGCTCGGAGGGGGGCGGCTGGGGGGGTCTCCGCCCCGGGCCGCCCCCCACGCCCCCCGCCGCCCCCCAGCGCGAGCCCTGCCTGCGCACCATCTCCACGGCGCTGAACATCCTGGAGAAGTACGGCCGCAACCTGCTGAGCCCCCTGAAACCCCGCTACTGGCGCGGGGTCAAGTTCAACAACCCCGTCTTCCGCAGCACCGTCGACGCCGTCCGGGTGAGCCCCCCCGCACCCCCTGGAGCCTCCCGCCCCCCACGAGATCCCCAAACCCCTGAGCCCCCCCGCACTCCTGTGCCCCCCACGAGCCTCCCGCCCCCCCAAACCCCCTGGAGCCTCCCGCCCCCCACGAGATCCCCAAACCCCTGAGCCCCCCCGCACTCCTGTGCCCCCCACGAGCCTCCTGCCCCCCCAAACCCCCTGGAGCCTCCCGCCCCCCACGAGATCCCCAAACCCCTGAGCCCCCCCGCACTCCTGTGCCCCCCACGAGCCTCCTGCCCCCCAAACCCCCTGGAGCCTCCCGCCCCCCACGAGATCCCCAAACCCCTGAGCCCCCCCGCACTCCTGTGCCCCCCACGAGCCTCCTGCCCCCCACACCCCCTGGAGCCTCCCGCCCCCCACAAGATCCCCAAACCCCTGAGCCCCCCCGCACTCCTGTGCCCCCACGAGCCTCCTGCCCCCCAAACCCCCTGGAGCCCCCCGCCCCCAGGAGCCCCCAGGAGACTCCCGCCCCCCCAAACCCCCTGGAGCCTCCCGCCCCCCACAAGATCCCCAAACCCCTGAGCCCCCCCGCACTCCTGTGCCCCCCACGAGCCTCCTGCCCCCCCAAACCCCCTGGAGCCTCCCGCCCCCCACAAGATCCCCAAACCCCTGAGCCCCCCCGCACTCCTGTGCCCCCCACGAGCCTCCTGCCCCCCCAAACCCCCTGGAGCCTCCTTCCCCCCACAAGATCCCCATCTCCCTGTGAGCCCCCAAACCCCTGAGCCCCCCCGCACTCCTGTGCCCCCCACGAGCCTCCTGCCCCCCCAAACCCCCTGGAGCCTCCCGCCCCCCACAAGATCCCCATCTCCCTGTGA
Source organism: Carettochelys insculpta (assembly GCF_033958435.1). Taxonomy (NCBI): domain Eukaryota; kingdom Metazoa; phylum Chordata; order Testudines; family Carettochelyidae; genus Carettochelys; species Carettochelys insculpta. The sequence continues at coordinate 4,678,916 of NC_134168.1, forward strand.
GCCCCCAAACCCCTGAGCCCCCCGCACTCCTGTGCCCCCCACGAGCCTCCTGCCCCCCCAAACCCCCTGGAGCCTCCCGCCCCCCACAAGATCCCCAAACCCCTGAGCCCCCCCGCACTCCTGTGCCCCCCACGAGCCTCCTGCCCCCCAAACCCCCTGGAGCCCCCCGCCCCCAGGAGCCCCCAGGAGACTCCCGCCCCCCCAAACCCTCTAGAGCCTCCCGCCCCCCACGAGATCCCCATCCCCCTGTGAGCCCCCCGAGAGCTCCCAGAGACCCCCACTCCCCCAGTGAGTCCCCCAATCCCCAGAGCCCCACGGCCTCCCTGTGCCCCATGTGAGCAGCCCAGCCCCCCCCCGCCCCCCAGGGACCGGCCCCCGAGCCCCCCGCTTCCCACAACTGACCCCCCAGCCCTCCCGACCCCCAGGGACTGGCCCCCCCAGCCCCCCACTTCCCGCGACTGACCCCCCAGGCCCCCCGCTCTCCCGACCCCCAGGGACCGGCCCCCTCAGCCCCCCGCTCTCCCGACCCCCAGGGACTGGCCCCACAAGCCCCCCCCGCTCTCCCGACCCCCAGGGACCGGCCCCCTCAGCCCCCCACTCTCCCGACCCCCAGGGACTGGCCCCACAAGCCCCCCCCGCTCTCCCGACCCCCAGGGACCGGCCCCCCCAGCCCCCCGCTTCCCGCGACTGACCCCCCAGCCCCACCCTGCCCCGAGCCGCCGGTGTCCCCGCAGGGCGGGCGGGAGGTGCTGAAGCTGTACGGCTACACGGAGGAGGGGCCGGACGGGCTGAGCTTCGCCGAGGGGCAGGGGGAGCCGGACGCCCCCCGCGTGGCCTCCGTGGCCCTGGACGTGGCCCTGCTGCGCGCTGAGCTCAACCTGCTGCTGGCGGTACGCCGGGGGGGGGCTGAAGGGGCGCCATGGGGCTGAGGGTGGATCTCGGGGGGCGCCGTGGGGCGGGGGGCGCCGTGGGGCTGAGGGTGGATGTCGGGGGGCACTGTGGGACGGGGGGCACCGTGGGGCTGAGGGTGGATCTCGGGGGGCGCCGTGGGGCGGGGGGCGCCGTGGGGCCAAGGGTGGATGTCAGGGGGCGCTGTGGGGTGGGGGGTGCCGTGGGGCCGAGGGTGGATGTCGGGGGGCACTGTGGGGCGGGGGGCGCCATGGGGCCGAGGGTGGATGTCAGGGGGCGCCGTGGGGCTGAGGGTGGATGTCGGGGGGCGCCGTGGGACGGGGGTCACCGTGGGGCCAAGGTTGGATGTCGGGGGGCGCCGTGGGGCGGGGGGCGCCATGGGGCCAAGGGTGGATGTCAGGAGGCACTGTGGGGCGGGGGGCACCGTGGGGCTGAGAGTGGATGTCGGGGGGCACTGTGGGGTGGGGGGTGCCGTGGGGCAGAGGGTGGATGTCGGGGGGTGCTGTGGGGCGGGGGGCACCGTGGGGCCGAGGGTGGATGTCGGGGGGTGCTGTGGGGCGGGGGGGCGCCGTGGGGCCGAGGGTGGATGTCGGGGGGTGCTGTGGGGCCGAGGGTGGATGTCGGGGGGCACTGTGGGGTGGGGGGCGCCGTGGGGCCGAGGGTGGATGTCGGGGGGTGCTGTGGGGTGGGGGGCACCGTGGGGCTGAGGGTGGATGTCGGGGGGCGCTGTGGGGTGGGGGGCGCCGTGGGGCCGAGGGTGGATGTCGGGGGGTGCTGTGGGGTGGGGGGCGCCGTGGGGCCGAGGGTGGATGTCGGGGGGTGCTGTGGGGTGGGGGGCGCCGTGGGGCTGAGGGTGGATGTCGGGGGGCGCTGTGGGGTGGGGGGCGCCGTGGGGCCGAGGGTGGATGTCGGGGGGCGCTGTGGGGTGGGGGGCACCGTGGGGCCGAGGGTGGATGTCGGGGGGCGCTGTGGGGTGGGGGGCGCCGTGGGGCCGAGGGTGGATGTCGGGGGGTGCTGTGGGGCCGAGGGTGGATGTCGGGGGGGCGCTGTGGGGTGGGGGGCGTCGTGGGGCCGAGGGTGGATGTCGGGGGGTGCTGTGGGGCGGGGGGCGCCGTGGGGCCGAGGGTGGATGTCGGGGGGCGCTGTGGGGTGGGGGGCGCCGTGGGGCCGAGGGTGGATGTCGGGGGGTGCTGTGGGGCGGGGGGCGCCGTGGGGCCGAGGGTGGATGTCGGGGGGCGCTGTGGGGAGGGGGGCGCCGTGGGGCCGAGGGTGGATGTCAGAGGGCACCGTGGGGCGGGGGGCGCCGTGGGGCCGAGGGTGGATGTCGGGGGGCCCCGTGGGGCGGGCGGGGGCGGCTTTCATTGGGTCTGTTCCCTTTCAGAAGAGACACCCGAACCCGGAGGTGCTGCAGGAGCTGCTGCAGGGGGCGCCGGAGGTGACGGGGCGGAAGGGGCGGGAGGGGGCCGTGGGGCAGGGTAGTGGGAGGGGCAGGGCTAGGGGTCTGTGGGGGGGCTGGGCTGAGCTGGCCTGGGGAGGCTGGACCATGTGGGGAGCCAGATGGGGGATGGGGGAGTAGGGGGGCCGGATGGGGGGCCAGAAGGGGGGTGGGTGGGGGATGGGGGAGTAGGGGGGCCGGATGGGGGGCCAGAAGGGGGGTGGGTGGGGGATGGGGGAGTAGGGGGGCCGGATGGGGGTGCATGGGGGTTGGGGGGCCAGGCCTGTCACCCTGCATTTCTTCCAGGCGATTCTCATCCCGGATTCGGTGCCTATCCAGAACCTGGTGGCCCCTGGGGCCCTGCCCCACACAGGTGGGTGCTGTGGGGGGTGGGGAGGGAGCAGGGCAAAGCTGCGTTTGGGGGCACTATGGGTGGTTGTGGGGCAGAGGATTTAGGTCTTGTGGGGAGGTCGTGGGGCAGAGGGATTGGGGTGCTGTGAGCCACAGGGATCAGGGCAGAAGGATCGGGGTGCCGTGGGGCAGAGGGATCAGGGCGCCGCGAGGCAGAGGGACTGGGGTGATCAGGGTGCCATGCGACAGAGGGACTGGGGCGCTGTGGGGCAGAGGGATCAGGGTGCACGGGGCAGAGGGACTGGGGCGATCAGGGCGCCGTGGGGCAGAGGGATCCGGGCACCGTGGGGCAGAGGGATGAGGGTGCTGCGGGGCAGGCCCCAGGACTAACCTGTGCCCCCCGCAGGCCCGGCCACCCTGCCCGGCTGCCCCCTGTGTGGGGTGGAGGCGGCGGCGCTGCTCAGCTGCCCCGAGTGCCGGCAGAGCCTCTGCGCCGACTGCGACCGCCTCTTCCATCGGCACCCGGGCCGGGCCCAGCACCAGCGCCGCTCCCTGGGCCCCGGGCCCCCGCCCCACAGGTACGCCCCCACCCCCGGCCGGCCCAGCCCAGCCCAGCGCCGCTCCCTGGGCCCCAGGCCCCCACCCCACAGGTACGCCCCCACCCCCGGCCGGCCCGGCCCGGCACCAGCGCCGCTCCCTGGGCCCCGGGCCCCCACCCCACAGGTACGCCCCCACCCCCGGCCGGCCCGGCCCGGCACCAGCGCCGCTCCCTGGGCCCTGGGCCCCCGCCCCACAGGTACGCCCCCACCCCCGGACAGCCCGGCCCGGCACCAGCGCCGCTCCCTGGGCCCTGGGCCCCCGCCCCACAGGTACGCCCCCACCCCCGGACAGCCCGGCCCGGCACCAGCGCCGCTCCCTGGGTCCCAGGCCCCCACCCCACAGGTACGCCCCCACCTCCGGACAGCCCGGCCCGGCACCAGCGCCGCTCCCTGGGCCCTGGGCCCCCGCCCCACAGGTACGCCCCCACCCCCGGACAGCCCGGCCCGGCACCGGCGCCGCTCCCTGGGCCCTGGGCCCCCGCCCCACAGGTACGCCCCCACCCCCAGCCGGCCCGGCCCTTTAAAGCCCCAGAGCATTCTGGGACGCTCCTTCCTTTCCATTGTTCAGAGGGGTGACAGTTGTCCCAGGGCATTGTGGGTCCTTGTCTGGCCTGGGCGGGGGGAGCAGAGGTGGGAGATGGGGGAGCTTATGTGGGGGAGAGGTGGGTGGGCTGCGGAGTTTGGGCGGGCAGGGTGGGGGAGGGGCAAGGTGGGAACAGTGGGGGTCTGTGGGGTGTCAGGGTGCGGGGAGGGGGCAGCGGACCACTGCCGGCCTTGGGGGCCCTCTGGCTTGGGGAGGCTGTGGGGTCTCGGGGTACAAGTAGGGGGCAGTGGACCGCTGCCGGCCTTGGGGGCCTCGTGGCTTGGGGGGTCTGTGGGGTGTCAGGGTACAGGTAGGGGGCAGCGGACCACTGCCAGCCTTGGGGGCCCCGTGGCTTGGGGGGTCTGTGGGGTGTCAGGGTACAGGTAGGGGGCAGCGGACCACTGCCAGCCTTGGGGGCCCCGTGGCTTGGGGGGTCTGTGGGGTGTCAGGGTACAGGTAGGGGGCAGCGGACCACTGCCAGCCTTGGGGGCCCCATGGCTTGGGGGGGCTGCGCGACCCACATTCACCCTGTTCTCTCCCCAGCCCGTCCATGGGGCCGGCCGTGCCCCCCAAGCCGTGCCCCACCTGGCACTGTGTGGCCTGTCGCACGCCCAACCAGGGCCGGGCCGTGCTGTGCGTGAGCTGCGACCGGCCCCGGGGGGGCTACCCCACGGCCGACGGTGACCCGACCCGGGGGGCCTGCCCCACAGCTGACGGCGACCCCCACCGGGGGGCCTGGGCTTGCCAGACCTGCACCTTTCTCAACCCTGGCCCCAGCGTCCTGTGTGCTGTGTGTGAACGCCCCCGGCTGGCCGGCCGGCCCAGCGCCCCCCAGCCCCCTGCTGCCCCCCAGGTAAGGGGCCCCTGGTGCCCCTCACTCCCAGCCTGCAGCCCAGCCCCCCCCACCCCATGCAGGTAAGGGGGCGTGTTCTGCCTGACCCACAGCCCCTGCCCCCCTCACGTGACCCTCGGCCCCGGCCCCCCAACTCCCTGGTGCCCCTCACTCCCAGCCTGCAGCCCAGCCCCATGCAGGTAAGCGGGCGCGTTGTGCCTGACCCACAGCCCCCCACTGACCCCTGGCTCCCCACAGGCCAGGGAGGCCCGGGGCTGGCAGTGCGAACACTGCACCTTCTGGAACCAGCTGCCCGGGCGGGTGTGCGAGGTGTGCAACCGGACCAGCCTGCCGGGGGCGGGCCCCCCGGACGACAAGGGACCCCGGCATCCGGGCAAGCCCCTCCCCCTCGCCCCCGAGGAGGCGGAGCAGCGGCGGCAGGAGAAGCTGCGGGAGGACGGGATGAAGCTGGTGGCCATGATCCGGGTGAGAGGCCCCGCCCCCCTCGGCATAGGCTCCGCCCCTTCACTGACAAACTCATCAGCCCATCCCCCATACGGGCTCCTCCCCTCCTGAACCGGCCAATCTAACTGCTTCCTTTGCATCGCTGGGGGGGCGGAGCCGGAGAGGGTGTCTCCAGAGGGGTGGGTGTGGCCAGACTCTAACCCCGCCCATGACTCCTGGGGGCGGGGCTAGCAGGCTCTGCCTGGAGGTGGGGGCTTTCTCACCCCAACCACTCCGAGGCTGGGGGGCGGGGCTCTCGCTCTCCCTGGCCAGGGGGCGGGGCTCTCTCTCTCTCTCTCGCTCTCTCTCCAGCCAGGGGGCGGGGCTCACTCTCTCTCCAGCCAGGGGGCGGGTCTCTCTCTCTCTCTCTCGCTCTCTCTCCAGCCAGGGGGCGGGGCTCTCTCTCTCTCTCTCTCTCCCCAGCCAGGGGGGCGGGGCTCTGTCTCTCTCTCCCCAGCCAGGGGGCAGGGCTCTCTCTCTCTCTCCAGCCAGGGGGCGGGGCTCGCTCTCTCCCCAGCCAGGGGGGCGGGGCTCTGTCTCTCTCTCTCCAGCCAGGGGGCAGGGCTCTCTCTCTCTCTCCAGCCAGGGGGCGGGGCTCGCTCTCTCTCTCTCTCTCCAGCCAGGGGGCGGGGCTCTCTCTCTCTCTCTCCCCAGCCAGGGGGGCGGGGCTCTGTCTCTCTCTCCCCAGCCAGGGGGGCAGGGCTCTCTCTCTCTCTCCCTCCAGCCAGGGGGCAGGGCTCTCTCTCTCTCCCTAGTCAGGGGGTGGGGCACGCTCTCTCTCTCTCTCTCTCTCTCTCCCCAGCCAGGGGGGCGGGGCTCTCTCTCTCTCTCCCCAGCCAGGGGGCAGGGCTCTCTCTCTCTCCCTAGTCAGGGGGTGGGGCACGCTCTCTCTCTCTCTCTCTCTCCCCAGCCAGGGGGCGGGGCTCTCTCTCTCTCCCTAGCCAGGGGGTGGGGCACACTCGCTCTCTCTCTCTCTCTCTCTCTCTCCCCAGCCAGGGGGCAGGGCTCTCTCCCTCTCCCTAGTCAGGGGGTGGGGCACGCTCTCTCTCTCTCTCTCTCTCCCCAGCCAGGGGGTGGGGCTCTCTCTCTCTCCCTAGCCAGGGGGCGGGGCACGCTCTTTCTCTTTCTCTCTCTCCAGCTGGGGGGGCGGGGCTCTCTCTCTCTCTCTTCCCTGCCCTCCCCCGGCCGGGCCGAGCCGTCTAACCCCTCCCTCGGCAGGAGGCGGAGCTGGTGGGCGTGTCCCCCGAGGAGGTGGCGGCGGCGGCGGGCTACTCGGGGACGGAGCAGCCGCTGCCCTGGCTGCGCTCGGAGCTGCCCGGGGTGCTGGAGGCGGTGCTGGAGGCGGCCACGCAGCGGGCGGCGCAGGCCGAGCTGGGCGCCATCACCCAGCAGGAGGCGCGCGCCGCCTGGACCCACAGCCGGGGCAACCTGGACGAGGCCGTGAGCCGCTGCCTGAGCGCCCGGCGCCGCAAGGTGGGGGCGGGGATTGGTGGGGAGGGGGCGGAGCCTGTGTGGAAGGGAGGGTGGAGCCTGGGGGTGGGGATTCGAGGGGAGGGGCGGAGCCTGGGGCGTGGCACGGAGGGGCTGGAGCTTGGGGGTGGGGATATGAGGGTGAGGGGGCGGAGCCAGTGTGGTGGCAGGGAGGGTGGAGCCTGGGGGAAGGGATATGAGGGTGAGGGGGCGGAGCCTGTGTGCGGAAGGGATGGGGATTGATGGGGAGGGGGTGGAGCCTGGGGGTGTGGCTTGGAGGGGAGGGCGGAGCCTGCGGGCCACACCCAGCCGGTCGGGTCTCTGGCGGCAGGTGCAGGAGCTGGCGGCGCTGGGCTTCGGGGCGCGGGGGCCGGCCCTGCAGGCCCTGTACCACAACGGGGGGGACCTGTGGGGGGCGCTGAGAGAGCTGCAGCGCGGGCGGCTGGAGCCCTTCCACCGGCGCCTGTGGGACCCGGCCGAGCCCCCCATCGACTTCCACGCGCCCGACCGCCAGGTGCCAGCCGGGGGCCGTGACACTGGGCGGGGGGTACTGGGGGGCCCATGGTGCTGTGTGGGGGTAGTGAGGGGGGCCCGGGGGGTAGTGGGGGGGCCATGATGCTGGCCGGGGGGGGTAGCAAGGAGGGCTGGGTTGGGGGAGTTGGGGGGTATCGAGGGGCACCGCTGACCTCCCCCCCCCAGGCTCTGCTGCGGCGGCTGCTGGCGGGGGGATGACAGGGGGTACTGAGGGGCACCACTGACCTCCCCCCCCCCCAGGCTCTGCTGCGGCGGCTGCTGGCGGGGGGATGACGGGGGGTACTGAGGGGTACTGCTGCCCTGCCCCCCACAGGCCCTGCTGCGGCGACTGCTGGTGGGGGGACGACGGGGTATTGGGGGGGCACCACTGACCTCCCCCCCACAGGCCCTGCTGCGGCGGCTGCTGGTGGGGGGACGACAGGGGGTATTGGGGGGGCACCACTGACCTCCCCCCCACAGGCCCTGCTGCGGCGGCTGCTGGTGGGGGGACGACAGGGGGTACTGAGGGGCACTGCTGACCTCCCCCCCCCAGGCCCTGTTGCGGCGGCTGCTGGCCTCGCTGGCGCTGCCCAGCTGGGGGCGGGCGGAGCTGGTGCTGGCCCTGGTGCTGGAGCAGGAGGCCGGTGGGGGGCGCGCGACCCTGGCCGACATCGTGGACGCCGTGCGCGCCTCGCCCGACCGCGACTTCATCAAGCGCCTGCTCAGCTGGGAGTGCGCCGTGTGCGGCTGGGCCCTGCCCCGCAACCAGGTACCCGCCCCCCGGCAGGCCCCCTGTGGGCTCCCCTGAGCCCCCCCCAGCCTCTGTGAGCCCCCCCCCAGCGCCCCCATAACTCTGCTTGGGTCACCTGAGCCCCTGAACCAGGTACCTCCTTGTGGGCCCCCCAAGTATTCTCGGGTTTCCTATAACTCTCTGGATTTCCCACTGCTCCCAAACCACATATCTCTCGGGCCCAGCCCATAATGGCCCAGGGACCCCCCACGCCCACAGGACCAGGAACCCCCTTGGGTGCCTACATCAACCCCCCTGCCCCCCTAGAGTCCCCTGCAGGTCCCCCTAGCCCTGCATCACCCCAAGTGCCCCTGTGCCCCCAAAACCCCCCGTGGGACCCTGTCGCCCCACAGCCACTAGATGTCTCCCTACAGGTCCCCCATGTCCCCCCACAACCCCCCTCAGGGTGCCCCACCCCCTCGGCCCCCAATGGGTCCCCTCGCGTCCCCGGGAGCCCCCCTCAGCGTCCCCCCGCTGCCCCCAGATGCAGTCGCTGACCTCGTGCGAGTGCACCATCTGCCCCGAGTGCTTCTCCCAGCACTTCACCATCGCCGTGAAGGAGAAACACATCACGGACCTGGTGTGTCCGGCGTGCGACGCCCCCGACCTGAGCGACGGCGCCGAGGCTCTCAGCTACTTCTCCACGCTGGACATCCAGGTACCGCCAGCCCTGCCTGGCCCCCCGAGCTCCCGGGGCCTCCCTGATCCCCCCGGGGCCCCGAAGCTCCCAGAGCCCCTTTGGGGGGCCTGGAATTGCCAGCCCCTGGGACCCACACCCAGCTCTCGGGGTGCCTCTGACCTCCCCCCAGCTCCGCGAGTGCCTGGACCCCGAGACCTACGACCTCTTCACCAAGAAGCTGACGGAGCGCGAGCTCATGCGGGACCCCAAGTTCCAGTGGTGCACCCACGTGAGGGGGCGGGGCCAGAACATGGGGGGCGGGGCCTAATCAGAGAGCTGGGGCCAAGGTCAAAAGGCAAGGTCACTGCCAAGCAAGAGTGGGGAGAGCGGGGCCTAGTGAGAACGGGGGGGGTGGGGCCTAGCCTGAACGCTGGGGGCGGGGCTAGAACACTGGGCACAGCCTAGCAAGGACAGGGGTGGAGCTCGAACCCTGGAGGCGGGGCCTAGCCTGAACATGGCACAACCTAGCAAGGACAGGGGCGGGGCTAGAACCCTGGGGGCGTGGCCTAGCCTGAACGCTGGAGGTGGGGCCAGAACACTGGGCACAGCCTCGCAAGAACGGGGGTGGGGCTAGAACCCTGGAGGCGGAGCCTTGCCTGAACATGGCACAACCTAGCAAGGAGAGGGGCGGGGCTAGAACCCTGGGGGCGTGGCCTAGCCTGAACATGGCACAACCTAGCAAGGAGAGGGGTGGGGCTAGAACCCTGGGGGCGTGGCCTAGCCTGAACGCTGAGGGGGGGCTAGAAACCCAAGGGGTGGGGCCAGTGGGGCTGCGGGTGTGGCCAGCACCCGGGGCGGGGCCAGTGGGGGGCAGGGGGTTCTGGTGTCTCTCTCACATCCCTCCCCCCCCAGTGTTCATTCGGGTTCATCTACGAGTCGGAGCAGCCGGCCGCCCAGTGCCCCCAGTGTAACCAGAGCTTCTGCGTCCACTGCAAGCGCCCGGTGAGGGGGCGGGGCCTGGGCGGGGGAGGGACTGGGGGCGGGGCCTGGGCAGGGAGCCGAGACAGGGGAGCCGGAGACAGAGGCTTGTGTTTGGGGGGTCTGTGCCGGCTGCGGCTGGGTGCGGGGGGGCTAGGTGGGGGCAGGGGGCCCCCGAGGCCTTGCTGACCCCCATCCTGCCCCCAGTGGGAGCCCCAGCACCAGGGCCTCACCTGCCAGGAGTTCCAGGAGTGGAAGCGAACCAACGACCCCCAGTACCAGGCCCAGGGGCTGGCTGCGTACCTGCAGGAGAACGGCATCGGTGAGTGCCCCCCAGTGCCCCCCACTCCCCCCAGGCCCAGGGCTGGCCGTGTCCCCGCAGAACAGCATGGGTGAGCCCCCCCAGTATGGGGAGGTCCCGCCTCTGCCCAGCCCCCCCGCTCTGTCCTGGGGGCTGCAGGATGGGGTGGGGGGGCTGGCGCCTGACACCACCCCCCCCCCGCTCTCTCCCCAGCCTGCCCAAAGTGCAAGTTCCCCTACGCGCTGGCCAGGGGCGGCTGCATGCACTTCCAGTGCTCCCAGTGCCGTCACCACTTCTGCAGCGGCTGCTACGGCGCCTTCCACACCAAGAACGTGAGTGGGGCCGCGCCTGGTGGCGGGGGGGCGGTTGCGCCGCGGCGTCAGGCTGGAAAGTTGGGAGGATTGAGGGGGGCGGGGCGCTCGGGATCAGGGTGGCGGTGTGCACTTGGGGGGTGGAGCGGGGTTGTTATGGGCTCCTGGATGGGGGTTAGTGGGGCTGGGGGGGCGTCGGGTGGTGCGGTGTGGTCAGGCGTGGCGGGGGTGTTATGGGGACCTGGTGGCTGTGGCACAGTGCAGGGCTGTCAGGAATATCGGCGGGGTGTTGCAGGGGGCCCAGGGTTGTGAGAGGCTGCAGCGTTGTCAGGTGCAGTGGGTGTTGCGGGCGGCCGGGTGTTGCGGGAGGGCGCAGCGGTGTCAGGCTCAGCGGGGTGTTGCGGGAGGCTGGGTGTTGCGGGAGGCTGGGTGTTGCGGGAGGGCGCAGCGGTGTCAGGCTCAGCAGGGTGTTGCAGGGAGCCGGGTGTTGCGGGAGGGCGCAGCGGTGTCAGGCTCAGCGGGGTGTTGCGGGAGGGCGCAGCGGTGTCAGGCTCAGCAGGGTCTTGCAGGGAGCCGGGTGTTGCGGGAGGGCGCAGCGGTGTCAGGCTCAGCAGGGTGTTGCGGGAGGCTGGGTGTTGCGGGAGGGCGCAGCGGTGTCAGGCTCAGCAGGGTGTTGCAGGAGGGTGCAGCGGTGTCAGGCTCAGCAGGGTGTTGCGGGAGGCTGGGTGTTGCGGGAGGGCGCAGTGGTGTCAGGCTCAGCAGGGGGTTGCAGGAGGCTGGGTGTTGCGGGAGGGCGCAGCGGTGTCAGGCTCAGCAGGGTGTTGCGGGAGGGCGCAGCGGTGTCAGGCTCAGCAGGGTGTTGCGGGAGGGCGCAGCGGTGTCAGGCTCAGCAGGGTGTTGCAGGGAGCCGGGTGTTGCGGGAGGGCGCAGCGGTGTCAGGCTCAGCGGGGTGTTGCGGGAGGGCGCAGCGGTGTCAGGCTCAGCAGGGTGTTGCAGGGAGCCGGGTGTTGCGGGAGGGCGCAGCGGTGTCAGGCTCAGCAGGGTGTTGTGGGAGGGCACAGCGGTGTCCGGCTCAGCGGGGTGTTGCAGGGAGCCGGGTGTTGCGGGAGGGCGCAGCGGTGTCAGGCTCAGCAGGGTGTTGCGGGAGGCGGGGTGTTGCGGGAGGGCGCAGCGGTGTCAGGCTCAGCGGGGTGTTGCAGGAGGGCGCAGTGGTGTCAGGCTCAGCGGGGTGTTGCGGGAGGGTGCAGCGGTGTCAGGCTCAGCAGGGTGTTGCGGGAGGCTGGGTGTTGTGGGAGGGCGCAGCGGTGTCAGGCTCAGCAGGGTGTTGCGGGAGGCTGGGTGTTGCGGGAGGGCGCAGTGGTGTCAGGCTCAGCAGGGTGTTGCGGGAGGCTGGGTGTTGCAGGAGGGCACAGCGGTGTCAGGCTCAGCAGGGTGTTGCGGGAGGCTTTGTGTTGCGGGAGGGCGCAGCGGTGTCAGGCTCAGCGGGGGGTTGCAGGAGGGCGCAGCGGTGTCAGGCTCAGCGGGGTGTTGCGGGAGGGTGCAGCGGTGTCAGGCTCAGCGGGGTGTTGCAGGAGGCTGGGTGTTGTGGGAGGGCGCAGCGGTGTCAGGCTCAGCGGGGTGTTGCAGGAGGGCGCAGCGGTGTCAGGCTCAGCGGGGTGTTGCAGGAGGGCGCAGCGGTGTCAGGCTCAGCGGGGTGTTGCAGGAGGGCGCAGCGGTGTCAGGCTCAGCGGGGTGTTGCGGGAGGGTGCAGCGGTGTCAGGCTCAGCAGGGTGTTGCGGGAGGCTGGGTGTTGTGGGAGGGCGCAGCGGTGTCAGGCTCAGCAGGGTGTTGCGGGAGGCTGGGTGTTGCGGGAGGGCGCAGCGGTGTCAGGCTCAGCAGGGTGTTGCGGGAGGGTGCAGCGGTGTCAGGCTCAGCAGGGTGTTGTGGGAGGGCACAGCGGTGTCTGGCTCAGCGGGGTGTTGCAGGGAGCCGGGTGTTGCGGGAGGGCGCAGCGGTGTCAGGCTCAGCAGGGTGTTGCAGGAGGCTGGGTGTTGCGGGAGAGTGCAGCGGTGTCAGGCTCAGCAGGGTGTTGCAGGAGGCTGGGTGTTGCGGGAGGGTGCAGTGGTGTCAGGCTCAGCGGGGTGTTGCGGGAGGCTGAGTGTTGCGGGAGAGTGCAGCGGTGTCAGGCTCAGCAGGGTGTTGCGGGAGGCTGGGTGTTGCGGGAGAGTGCAGCGGTGTCAGGCTCAGCAGGGTGTTGCAGGAGGCTGGGTGTTGCGGGAGAGTGCAGCGGTGTCAGGCTCAGCAGGGTGTTGCGGGAGGCTGGGTGTTGCGGGAGGGCGCAGCGGTGTCCAGCTCAGCAGGGTGTTGCAGGGAGCCGGGTGTTGCGGGAGGGCGCAGCGGTGTCAGGCTCAGCAGGGTGTTGTGGGAGGCTGGGTGTTGCGGGAGGGCGCAGCGGTGTCAGGCTGAGCAGGGTGTTGCAGGAAGCCAGGTGTTGCGGGAGGGCGCAGCGGTGTCAGGCTCAGCGGGGTGTTGCGGGAGGGCGCAGCGGTGTGAGGCTGAGCAGGGTGTTGCGGGAGGCCAGGTGTTGCGGGAGGGCGCAGCGGTGTCAGGCTCAGCAGGGTGTTGCGGGAGGCTGGGTGTTGCGGGAGGGCGCAGCGGTGTCAGGCTGAGCAGGGTGTTGCGGGAGGGCACAGAGGTGTCAGACGCAGCCGGGTGTCGCAGGGGCCGGTCACATCACAGCGCAGCGTCCCTGTGTCTCTCCCCCCAGAAATGCCCAGTGCCCTCGTGCCCGGTTCGCCAGTCCCTGCACGGGCACCACCCCCGCGACTGCCTCTTCTACCTGCGCGACTGGGACGTGGGGCGGCTGCAGCGCCTCCTGCAGGTGGGGGCGACTGGGGGGGCGGGGGACGGGGGGGGCTCTCTGGAGGAGGGGGGGCCTGGGGGCGACTGGGGGGTCTCACTCTCTCCCCTCCCCCAGGATAACAGCGTCGCCTTCAACACAGAGCCCCCCGCTGGGACCCGCCCAGCTCCAGGAGGTGAGAGCCGGGGATCGTGGGTAATGGGTACAATGTCCCCCCAGCAGGGGATTGTGGGTAGGCGGGGGAACGGGACAGTGGGGGGAGCATGGGATTGTGGGTAGGTGGGGGGCACAGGGCATTGTGGGTCAGTGGGGGGACGGTGGGGGGTGCAGGGCATTGTGGGTAGGTGGTGGGACGGGGGGGCACAGGGCATTGTGGGTAGGCGGGGGGACGGTGGGGGGCACAGGGCATTGTGGGTAGGCGGGGGGACGGTGGGGGGTGCAGGGCATTGTGGGTCGGCGGGGGGACGGGGGCACGGGGCATTGTGGGTAGGCGGGGGGACGGTGGGGGGTGCAGGGCATTGTGGGTCAGTGGGAGGACCGTGGAGGGACGAGGGCATTGTGGGTCGGTGGGGGGCACAGGGCATTGTGGGTAGGCGGGGGGACGGTGGGGGGTGCAGGGCATTGTGGGTCGGCGGGGGGACGGGGGCACAGGGCATTGTGGGTCGGTGGGGGGCACGGGGCGTTGTGGGTCGGCGGGGGGCACGGGGGCACAGGGCATTGTGGGTAGGAGGGGGGACGGTGGGGGGTGCAGGGCATTGTGGGTTGGTGGGAGGACCGTGGAGGGACGAGGGCATTGTGGGTCGGTGGGGGGCACGGGGCGTTGTGGGTCGGCGGGGGGCACGGGGGCACAGGGCATTGTGGGTAGGAGGGGGGACGGTGGGGGGCGCAGGGCATTGTGGGTCGGTGGGAGGACGGTGGAGGGACGAGGGCATTGTGGGTCGGTGGGGGGCACGGGGCATTGTGGGTAGGCGGGGGGACGGGGGCACAGGGCATTGTGGGTAGGCGGGGGGACGGTGGGGGGCGCAGGGCATTGTGGGTCGGTGGGAGGACGGTGGAGGGACGAGGGCATTGTGGGTCGGTGGGGGCACGGGGCATTGTGGGTAGGCGGGGGGACGGGGGCACAGGGCATTGTGGGTAGGCGGGGGGACGGTGGGGGGCGCAGGGCATTGTGGGTCGGTGGGAGGACGGTGGAGGGACGAGGGCATTGTGGGTCGGTGGGGGGCACGGGGCATTGTGGGTAGGCGGGGGGACGGGGGCACAGGGCATTGTGGGTAGGCGGAGCGCAGACCCCCCCAGTGACCCCTCCCACACGCCAGGCGGGTGCCGCGTGATGGAGCAGAGGGAGACCTCAGCCGGGCTGCGGGACGAGGCCTGCGGGAAGGAGACGCCCCCCAGCTACGCCGGCCTCTGCCAGTGAGTGGGGCGCGGGGGGCTGGGGGCTACACCTGGCTGACCCCTGCCCTGGCTGACCCAGCTCTCACCTCCAGCTGACCCCCAGCCCACCTGACCCTTGGCTGACCCCCAGCTGACCCCTGACCTGGTTGACTCACTGACCCCCAGCCCACCTGACCCTTGGCTGACCCCCGTTGGCTCCAGCTGACCTCTGGCTGACCCCTGACCTGGTTGACTCACTGACCCCCAGCTGACCCCCACTTGGCTCCCGCTGACCCCAGCTGACCCCCTCGCAGGGCCCACTACAAGGAGTACCTGGTGAGCCTGATCAACGCCCGGGGCCTGGACCCCGCCCACCTCTACTCCCTGCCCGAGCTGGAGACCGTCTGCCGGCGCCACCTGGGGGTGCTGCCCCCCCGGGCCCCCGCCGAGGCCGACGAGAGCTACCGCGGGCGCCTGCTGCAGGTACTGGGGTGCAGGAGCCGGCAGGGCGGCGAAGGGGGCGGGGGCCCCAGGAGAGTCCGGGGGCTGGGATCTGGGGGGGCAGGGCCGTGATGCCCCCAAAGGGAGCAGCCGGGGGACACGCTGGGGGACCTGGAGCTAACGGGGCAACCGTCGCCCCCTCTCTCTGCCCCACAGAAGCTGATGGACGAGGTGCCCCTGGGCCCCAAGATCCCACGGCAGCGCAGTGAGGCCCCCCCGCGCCCCGAAGGAGATGGGGGGCCGGGGCTGCAAGAGTGGAGGACGACGCGGGTGTGGGGGAGGGGAGCACTGGGGGGGGTCCCAGCACCCCCTTAGTTGATGGGGGTTGTGTGGGAGCCGCTGGATTCTGAACCAAGCCCGAGGGGGCCCCAGGCTGGGGGGCACCCGAGCGCCGGGGGGCAGGGCCTGGCCCTCTCCTGGCCAGCGACTGGGTGGGGTCCAGGGGCCAGAAGACTGTGCACCCCAATAAAAGCGGCTGGGATCAAAGCAGGAGTGTCGGCTTCTTCCTGGGGCAGCAGCTACACCTGGGAGGGGTCTGACGCCCGGCCTTGGCAGCCCCCCTGGCCCTGACCCCCAGCCCCGGCCCCACAACCCGGCAGCCCCCTGGTCCTGACCCCCAGCAGCCCCCCAGCCCTGACCCCCGTTGCACTGGGCTTGACCCCTGACCCCAATCCCGCCTCTACAACCTGGCAGCTCCCTGGCCCTGATCCCTCTGCCTCAGCCCCATAGCCTGGCAGCCCTCCGGTCCTGCCCCCCATTCCCCCGGCTCCAGCGGCCCTGAGCCCCAGTCCCCCAGCCTGGCAGCCCCCGGTCCCCTGAGGTCCAGCCCTAACTCCTGGCCCTTATCTCCGGTTCTCATACCTGACCCTGCCCCTGCCCCCCGGACCCCCAACCTGGCAGCCCCCCCGGCTCCCATGTGCCCAGGCCTCCCCTACAGCCCTGGAAGGACTCCTGCTGCCAACCCCCCGCCAACGGTCCAGCCCACAGGGCCGCCCCAGGCACCGGAACGTGAGCCCAGACCTCGAGCCGGACAGACGGACACCCCCCCGGCCTGGGGTCGTCCACTGCCCCAGCACCCCCTGGCGGGGCCCTGCACTCCCGCCCCACACCCTCCCAGCAGGGCCCCGCAGTCCCCCCCTGCACACTCCCCGCACCCCCCCGCAGGGCCCCGCAGTCCCCCCCTGCACACTCCCCGCACCCTCCCAGCAGGGCCCCGCAGGCCCCCCCTGCACACTCCCCGCACCCCCCCGGCAGGGCCCCGCTGCCCCCCCTGCACTCCTCCCCCTGGCACGGCCTTGCACAGTCCCCGCACCCCCCTGGCAGGGCCCCGCTGTCCCCCCCTGCACTTGTCCCCTGGCAGGGCCCCGCACAGTCCCCGCACCCCCCTGGCAGGGCCCCGCAGTCCCCCCCTGCACTTGTCCCCCTGGCAGGGCCCCGCACACTCCCCGCACCCCCCTGGCAGGGCCCCGCAGTCCCCCCCTGCACTTGTCCCCCTGGCAGGGCCCCGCACACTCCCCGCACCCCCCTGGCAGGGCCCCGCAGTCCCCCCCTGCACTTGTCCCCCTGGCAGGGCCCCGCACGCTCCCCGCACCCCCCTGGCAGGGCCCCGCAGTCCCCCCCTGCACTTGTCCCCCTGGCAGGGCCCCGCACACTCCCCGCACCCCCCTGGCAGGGCCCCGCTGTCCCCCCCGTACACTCTTCACACCCCCCTGGCAGGACCCCCGCAGTCCCCCCCTGCACTCCTCCCCCTGGCAGGGCCCCGCACACTCCCCGCACCCCCCTGGCAGGGCCCCGCAGTCCCCCCCTGCACTTGTCCCCCTGCAGGGCCCCGCACACTCCCGCACCCCCCTGGCAGGGCCCCGCAGTCCCCCCCTGCACTTGTACCCCTGGCAGGGCCCCGCACACTCCCCGCACCCCCCTGGCAGGGCCCGCAGTCCCCCCCTGCACTTGTCCCCCTGGCAGGGCCCCGCACACTCCCCGCACCCCCCTGGCAGGGCCCCGCAGTCCCCCCTGCACTCCTCCCCCTGGCAGGGCCCCGCAGTCCCCCCTGGACCCCCCGGCAGGGCCCCGCTGTCCCCCCACTGCACTTGTCCCCCTGGCAGGGCCCCGCACACTCCCCGCACCCCCCCGGCAGGACCCCGCAGTCCCCCCCTGCACTCCTGCCCCTGGCAGGGCCCCGCAGTCCCCCCTGGACCCCCCGGCAGGGCCCCGCAGTCCCCCCCTCCACTCCCCCCACCCGGCAGGGCCCCGCACACTCCCCGCACCCCCCTGGCAGGGCCCCGCAATCCCGGCCCCGCCCCCGCCCCCGCCCGCCCGGCAGGGCCCCGGGCTCCCCCTGGCGGCGGCGGGCGGCCCTGCGGCGGCCACGTGATTTCTGGGAAGCAGGGCGGGGCGGCAGGGAAACGCGCGGGGCGGGGCCGGGCCGGGCGGAGCCGCCGCAGGACACCCGGAGCCGCAGGCAGCAGCCAGGTGGGGGTCCCGCGGGCAGGGGGCGGGCTGGCTCGCGGGGTGGGGGGTGAGCAGCCGTGCCAAGGGGAACGGGGGGTGTGAACAGGGGTGTGAATGGAGTGAACTAGTGTGTGGAGGGGAACGGGTGTGAATGGGGGTGACGTGCGAAGGGGAATGGGGGGTGTGAACGGGGGCGACGGGGGGTGAACAAGCGTGCAAAGGGGAACGGGGTGTGTGAACAGGGGTGTAAATGGAGTGAACTAGTGTGTGGAGGGGAACGGGTGTGAATGGGGGTGAACAAGCGTGTGAAGGGGAATGGGGGTGTGAACAGGGGCGACTGGGGTGTGAACAAGCGTGCGAAAGGGAATAGGGGGTGTGAACAGGGGCGACTGGGGGGTGAACAAGCGTGCGAAGGGGAACGGGTGTGAATGGGGGTGACAAGTGTGCAAAGTGGAACGGGTGTGAACAGGGGCGAATGGGGGAGAGCAGACATGCGAAGGGGAACGGGTGTGTGAACGGGGGCAACTGGAGGTGAACACGTGCGAGGGGAACGGGTGTGAATGGGGGCGAATGGGTGAACAAGCATGCAAAGGGGAACGGGTGTGAATGGGGGTGAACAAGCGTGCAAAGGGGAACGGGTGTGAACAGAGGCGAATGGGGGAGAGCAGCCGTGCGAAAGGGAACGGGTGTGAATGGGGGGGAACAAGCGTGCAAAGGGGAACGGGTCTGAATGGGGCGACTGGGGGTGAACAAGCGTGCAAAGGGGAACAGGGGTGTGAACGGGGGCGACTGGGGGGTGAACAAGCATGCAAGGGGGAACAGGGGGTCTGAACGGGGGGTGAACAAGCATGTGAACAGGAGCGAATGGGGCTGAAGAAGCGTGCGAGCAGGCCAATCAGGGTGAACGGTGCAAACAGGTGCGCGAAGGGTGTGACCCAGGTGAGAAGGGAGCAAAGGAGCACGCAAACAGGAGCGGGCGTCCATGGCGCAAGCTGACACGCAAAGGGGAAGGGGGGTGAAAGAGCGTGCGAGCAGTGGGGTGCCGGTGCACAGGGGTGACCAGGAAGGGTGCGAGGAGTGCCGGGGTGAGGGGGTGAAGAGCTGCGTAAGGCGAATGGGTGTGAGCAGGGTGACTCAGAAGGAAAAACGCAGGTGACTGAGGGCAAAGAGGCGTGCAAGGGGCAGCGGGTTTGAGCAGGCGTGCGAGGGGAAGGGGCAGCCCTGACCCCCCCCCGCTCCCCAGGATGGCGTCGGGCCGCGCCCGCTGCACCCGGAAGCTGCGCCAGTGGACGGTGGAGCAGGTGGAGAGCGGTCGCTTCCCCGGCCTGGTGTGGGACGACCCCCCGGCCAAGACCATGTTCCGCATCCCCTGGAAACACGCCGGCAAGCAGGACTTCCGCCACGACGAGGACGCCGCCTTCTTCAAGGTACGCGCGTCGCACGAGGCCACCGTGCGCCGCACGCTGCGAGTTACTGATCCACGCGCGGCACGCTCTTCGCACAAGCCATCCACGAGCGGCATGCTCTGTGCCACTGATGCACAAGTAACACGCTTAGTACATGCTGCCAACATATTGGCAACATGCTAAGCATCACACTAGCCACATGCTAAGCACACAGTAGGATATGCTGATAACATCCTATGCACACCCTACTAACATGCAAGAAACATGCTAAGCACACACTAGGGTACACTAGTAACATGCTACACACATCCTAGTAACATACAAGAAACATGGTGAGCATGTGCTATGGTATGCTACTAACATGCTACGCACAAGAAACATGCTAAGCACATGCTATGGTACACTAGTAACATGCTACACACACCCTAATAAAACGCAAGAAAAATGCTATTGTACACTAGGAACATGCTACACATGGACTACTAACACACAAGAAACATGCTAAGCACATGCTATGGTACACTAGTAACATGCTGGGTACATGTTCGAACACAGCAAATACCTGTGCTCACTCACCAAGGCCGGCCTGGGCCCAGGCAGAGGTCACGCTGAGCTCATGCTCCGGCGACAGCGTGTTCCCACAAAGGGGATAGGTGGGATCATGCTAAGGACATGGGAACAGAACAAACTGAGCACAGGGGCTGGGACCTGCGCAGGGCACGCGGGGCCGTGACGCGCTCGGGACGGGGGACAGGGCACTTGGGGGCGAAACGCTCGGGGCACGCGGGGCCGTGACGCGCTCGGGACGGGGGCGTAACACGCTAAGGCCACGGGCCGCCCCGCGCTCACCCGGCGCCGCCCCGCAGGCCTGGGCGGAGTACAAGGGCAAGTACCGGCTGGGCGAGCGGCTGGACCCGGCGGCCTGGAAGACGCGGCTGCGCTGCGCCCTCAACAAGAGCCCCGAGTTCCAGGAGGTGCCGGCGCGCGCCCGGCTCGACGGCGCCGAGCCCTACAAGGTGTATCGCCTGGTGCCCCCCGCCGAGCAATGCTCCGGTGAGCCCCTGACCCACGGCGCCCTGCCCTGCCCCGCCCCACGGCGCGCCCAGATCGACGGCGCCGAGCCCTATGAGGTGTACTGCCTGGTGCCCCCCGCCGAGCAGAGCCCCAGTGAGCCCCCGCCCCGCTCTGCCCCACGGCGCCCCGCCATGCCCCACGGCGCGCCCAGCTCGACGGCGCTGAGCCCTACAAGGTGTACCGCCTGGTGCCCCCCGCCGAGCAGAGCCCCAGTGAGCCCCCGCCCCGCTCTGCCCCACGGCGCCCCGCCGTGCCCCACGGCGCGCCCAGCTCGACGGCGCCGAGCCCTACGAGGTGTACCGCCTGGTGCCCCCCGCCGAGCAGAGCCCCAGTGAGCCCCCGCCCCGCTCTGCCCACGGCGCCCCGCCATGCCCCACGGCGCGCCCAGCTCGACGGCGCTGAGCCCTACAAGGTGTACCTCCTAGTGCCCCCCAGTCCTCCACCCCGTGGCACCCTGCTCTGCTCCCCGGTGTCCAGGCCCCCACTTGGCTGTGCCCCCAGAACCCCAGTTTCCAGCCCTCCAGCTGTGCCTCCCCGGGAAATCCAGCATCCCTGTGCCCTCCGTCCCTGCTGCAGCCCCTCCCAAGGGACCCCGGCGTCCGGGGAGCTCCCCCCCCCACTGTCACTGCCCCCAGGGACCCCGGCGTCCGGGGAACTCCCCCCCCCCACTGTCACTGCCCCCAGGGACCCCGGCGTCCGGGGAACTCCCCCCCCCACTGTCACTGCCCCCAGGGACCCCGGCGTCCGGGGAACTCCCCTCCCCACTGTCACTGCCCCCAGGGACCCCGGCGTCCGGGGAACTCCCCCCCCCCCCACTGTCACTGCCCCCAGGGACCCCGGCGTCCGGGGAACTCCCCCCCCCACTCTCACAGCCCCCAGGGACCCCGGCATCCGGGGAACTCCCCCCCCCCACTGTCACTGCCCCCAGGGACCCCGGCGTCCGGGGAACTGCCCCCCCCACTGTCACTGCCCCCAGGGACCCCGGCGTCCGGGGAACTGCCCCCCCCCACTGTCACTGCCCCCAGGGACCCCGGCGTCTGGGGAACTGCCCCCCCCACTGTCACTGCCCCCAGGGACCCCGGCGTCCGGGGAACTCTCCCCCCCACTGTCACTGCCCCCAGGGACCCCGGCGTCCGGGGAACTCCCCCCCGCACTGTCACTGCCCCCAGGGACCCCGGCGTCCGGGGAACTCCCCCCCCCCACTGTCACTGCCCCCAGGGACCCCGGCGTCCGGGGAACTCCCCCCCCCCCACTGTCACTGCCCCCCAGGGACCCCGGCGTCCGGGGAACTCCCCCCCCCCCACTGTCACTGCCCCCAGGGACCCCGGCGTCCGGGGAACTCCCCCCCCAGCTGTCACTGCCCCCAGGGACCCCGGCGTCCGGGGAACTCTCCCCCCCACTGTCACTGCCCCCAGGGACCCCGGCGTCCGGGGAACTCCCCCCCCCACTGTCACTGCCCCCAGGGACCCCGGCGTCCGGGGAACTCCCCCCCCCCACTGTCACTGCCCCCAGGGACCCCGGCGTCCGGGGAACTCCCCCCCCCCACTGTCACTGCCCCCAGGGACCCCGGCGTCCGGGGAACTCTCCCCCTCCCCACTGTCACTGCCCCCAGGGACCCCGGCGTCCGGGGAACTCCCCCCCCCACTGTCACTGCCCCCAGGGACCCCGGCGTCCGGGGAACTCCCCCCCCCACTGTCACTGCCCCCAGGGACCCCGGCGTCCGGGGAACTCCCCCCCCCCCACTGTCACTGCCCCCAGGGACCCCGGCGTCCGGGGAACTCCCCCCCCCACTGTCACTGCCCCCAGGGACCCCGGCGTCTGGGGAACTCCCCCCCGCCACTGTCACTGCCCCCAGGGACCCCGGCGTCCGGGGAACTCCCCCCCGCACTCTCACAGCCCCCAGGGACCCCGGCGTCCAGGGAACTCCCCCCCACCACTGTCACTGCCCCCAGGGACCCCGGCGTCCGGGGAACTCCCCCCACTGTCACTGCCCCCAGGGACCCCGGCATCCGGGGAACTGCCCCCCCCACTGTCACTGCCCCCAGGGACCCCGGCGTCCGGGGAACTCCCCCCCCCACTGTCACTGCCCCCAGGGACCCCGGCGTCCGGGGAACTCCCCCCCACTGTCACTGCCCCCAGGGACCCCGGCATCCGGGGAACTCTCCCCCCACTGTCACTGCCCCCAGGGACCCGGCGTCCGGGGAACTCCCCCCCCCACTGTCACTGCCCCCAGGGACCCCGGCGTCCGGGGAACTCCCCCCCCCACTGTCACTGCCCCCAGGGACCCCGGCGTCTGGGGAACTCCCCCCCACTCTCACAGCCCCCAGGGACCCCGGCGTCCGGGGAGCTTCCCCCCGGCCCACTCTCACAGCCCCCAGGGACCCCGGCGTCCGGGGAGCTCCCCCCCCCCACTCTCACAGCCCACAGGGACCCCGGCATCTGGGTAACTCCAGGCTCCTCCTCCCTCTTGTGCCCCCCAGCTAAGCCGCCAGCCCGGAGGGGCTCCCAGCCAGTGAAGAAGGAGACCCCCGACTCCTCCTCAGAGGGGGACGAAGTGGGGCCCAGCGGAGGGGCAGCCCAGGCTGCCCTCACTCTGGAGGCGGTCGGTATGGTGAGTGGGGGCAGCGAGGGGGCCAGCTCTGTCTGGGGGGTAGGGGGTGTCTCTGAATCCTGGGGGTGTCGCTGGGGTGTCTGAATGCTTGGGGTCTCTGTGGGGTCCGGGGGGTGTCTCTGTGGGGTTGGGGGTGTCTCTGTGGGGCTGGGGGCGCCTGTGGGGCCCGGGGGGTGTCTCTGTGGGGCTGGGGGCGCCTGTGGGGCCCGGGGGGTGTCTCTGTGGGGCTGGGGGCGCCTGTGGGGCCCGTCCTCCCATCTCGTTCTCCGCCCCAGGAGGTGGCGTGTGGTTCGGGGCCCGTGGCCGGCGCCGGCTGCAGCTCGGAGGACTCCGGCATCGACTCCAGTGAGCCCGGCTCGGACACCGGGGTCCCATGTAAGGACTGGGGGTCTGGCCAGGGGTTGGCAGCCGGGGGGCAGTGGGGAGCTGGGGGCAGTCAGGGGGCAGAGGCGGGAGGCAGTGGGGAGCCGGGGGCAGCCGACTATGACCCCAGCCCACTTTCGCCCCCAGCCCCGGTGCTGAACGAGATTGTCAACGTGACGTGGGAGTCGGGGCCCCTCCAGTCCCCCACAGATGGTGAGACGAGACCCTTTCCCCATAGCCCCCTCCCCCGCCAGCCTCCTTCCGCCCCGCCCCATAGCCCCCTCCCCCGCAGAACTCCTTCTGCCCCTGCCCCATATCCCCCTCCCCGCCAACCTCCTTCCGCCCCTGCCCCATAGCCCCCTCCCCCGCCAGCCTCCTTCTGCCCCTGCCCCATAGCCCCTCCCCCGCAGAACTCCTTCTGCCCCTGCCCCATATCCCCCTCCCCGCCAACCTCCTTCCGCCCCTGCCCCATAGCCCCCTCCCCCGCCAGCCTCCTTCTGCCCCTGCCCCATAGCCCCTGCCCCGCAGAGCTCCTTCTGCCCCTGCCCCATAGCCCCCTCCCCCGCAGAACTCCTTCTGCCCCACCCCATAGCCCCCTCCCCGCCAACCTCCTTCCGCCCCTGCCCCATAGCCCCCTCCCCCGCCAACCTCCTTCTGCCCCTGCCCCATAGCCCCCTCCCCCGCCAGCCTCCTTCCACCCCGGCCCCATAGCCCCCTCCCCCGCCAGCCTCCTTCCGCCCCTGCCCCATAGCCCCCTCCCCCGCCAGCCTCCTTCCGCCCCTGCCCCATAGCCCCCTCCCCCGCCAGCCTCCTTCCGCCCCGGCCCCATAGCCCCCTCCCCCGCCAGCCTCCTTCCGCCCCGGCCCCATAGCCCCCTCCCCCGCCAGCCTCCTTCCGCCCCTGCCCCATAGCCCCCTCCCCCGCCAACCTCCTTCCGCCCCTGCCCCATAGCCCCCTCCCCCGCCAGCCTCCTTCCGCCCCGGCCCCATAGCCCCCTCCCCCGCCAGCCTCCTTCCGCCCCTGCCCCATAGCCCCCTCCCCCGCAGAACTCCTTCTGCCCCGCCCCATAGCCCCCTCCCCGCCAACCTCCTTCCGCCCCTGCCCCATAGCCCTCTCCCTGCCAGCCTCCTTCCGCCCCGCCCCATAGCCCCCTCCCCGCAGAACTCCTTCTGCCCCACCCCATAGCCCCCTCCCCCGCCAACCTCCTTCTGCCCCTGCCCCTGCCCCATAGCCCCCTCCCCGCCAACCTCCTTCTGCCCCCGCCCCATAGCCCCCTCCCCCGCAGAACTCCTTCTGCCCCGCCCCATAGCCCCCTCCCCTCCAGCCTCCTTCCGCCCCTGCCCCATAGCCCCCCTCCCCCGCCAGCCCCCTTCCGCCCCGGCCCCATAGCCCCCTCCCCCACCAGCCTCCTTCCACCCCTGCCCCATAGCCCCCTCCCCCACCAGCCTCCTTCCGCCCCGGCCCCATAGCCCCCTCCCCCGCCAGCCTCCTTCTGCCCCTGCCCCATAGCCCCCTCCCCCGCAGAACTCCTTCCGCCCCTGCCCCATAGCCCCCTCCCCCGCAGAACTCCTTCTGCCCCGCCCATAGCCCCCTCCCCTCCAGCCTCCTTCCGCCCCTGCCCCATAGCCCCCTCCCCCGCAGAACTCCTTCTGCCCCGCCCCATAGCCCCCTCCCCGCCAACCTCCTTCCGCCCCTGCCCCATAGCCCTCTCCCTGCCAGCCTCCTTCC
This sequence comes from Carettochelys insculpta, assembly GCF_033958435.1. Lineage (NCBI taxonomy): Eukaryota > Metazoa > Chordata > Testudines > Carettochelyidae > Carettochelys > Carettochelys insculpta. The sequence continues at coordinate 4,703,455 of NC_134168.1, forward strand.
GCCCCTGCCCCATAGCCCCCTCCCCCGCAGAACTCCTTCTGCCCCGCCCCATAGCCCCCTCCCCGCCAACCTCCTTCCGCCCCTGCCCCATAGCCCTCTCCCCTGCCAGCCTCCTTCCGCCCCGCCCCATAGCCCCCTCCCCCGCAGAACTCCTTCTGCCCCACCCCATAGCCCCCTCCCCCGCCAACCTCCTTCTGCCCCTGCCCCTGCCCCATAGCCCCCTCCCCGCCAACCTCCTTCTGCCCCCGCCCCATAGCCCCCTCCCCCGCAGAACTCCTTCTGCCCCGCCCCATAGCCCCCTCCCCTCCAGCCTCCTTCCGCCCCTGCCCCCATAGCCCCCTCCCCGCCAACCTCCTTCTGCCCCTGCCCCTGCCCCATAGCCCCCTCCCCCGCAGAACTCCTTCTGCCCCGCCCCATAGCCCCCTCCCCCGCCAACCTCCTTCTGCCCCTGCCCCTGACCCATAGTCCCCTCCCCCGCAGAACTCCTTCTGCCCCACCCCATAGCCCCCTCCCCGCCAACCTCCTTCCGCCCCTGCCCCATAGCGCCCTCCCCCACCTACCTCCTTCTGCCCCCGCCCCATAGCCCCCTCCCCCGCCAACCTCCTTCCGCCCCTGCCCCATAGCCCCCTCCCCCGCAGAACTTCTTCTGCCCCGCCCCATAGCCCCCTCCCCTCCAGCCTCCTTCTGCCCCTGCCCCATAGTCCCCTCCCCCACCTACCTCCTTCCGCCCCCGCCCCATAGTCCCCTCCCCCGCCAACCTCCTTCCGCCCCTGCCCCATAGCCCCCTCCCCCGCAGAACTCCTTCCGCCCCTCCCCCATAGCTCCCTACCCCGCCAACCTCCTTCCACTTTTGCCCCATAGCCCTCTCCCATCCCCCAGCCTCTCTGCCCCCCACCCCATAGCCCCCCCCCACTGACCCCTGTCTCTGGTTCTCTCCCCAGACTACGGGGTGCTGGTGACCCTCTGGTACAGCGGGACGCTGGTCTGGCAGCAGCAGCTGCCCCAGGGCGACTTCCTGGTGACCCCCGCGCCGGCGCCCGCGCCCCCCATGCCCGGCGCCATGCCCCGGCTGCTCCTGCCCCCCGCCGAGGGGCTGCAGGACCTCCCCCGGCGCCAGGCCACCCAGGAGCTGCTGGGGGCCCTGGCCAAGGGGCTGATGGTGGCCAGCCACCCCCAGGGCCTCTTCGTGCGGCGCCGCTGCCGGGGCAGGGTGTACTGGAGGGGCTGGGGGGCGCCCCCCGGCAAGCTGGAGAGAGATGACATCCTGCAGGTCTTCAGTGGGGCGGCCTTCCGCCAAGGTGAGCGGGGGGGCCCGGCCCTGTGTCCCCCGAACCCCCCGCCGGCTCGGAGCCCCGTCCCCTGAACCCCCCGCTGGGACCCCCGCCAGCTCGGAGCCCTGTGTCCCCCAAACCCCCCGCTGGGACCCCCCGCCGGCTCGGAGCCCCATTCCCCCCAACACCCCCGCCAGCTCGGAGCCCTGTGTCCCCCGAACCCCCCGCTGGGACCCCCCGCCGGCTCGGAGCCCCATTCCCCCAACACCCCCCGCCAGCTCGGAGCCCTGTGTCCCCCGAACCCCCCGCTGGGACCCCTGCCGGCTCGGAGCCCTGTGTCCCCCAAACCCCCCTCTGGGACCCCCGCCGGCTCTGAGCCCATGTTCCTCAAACCCCCTGCTGGGACCCCCCGCCAGCTCGGAGCCCTGTGTCCCCCGAACCTCCCGCTGGGACCCCCGCCAGCTCGGAGCCTGGTTCCCCATACAGACCCCCAGTCCCCCGCTGGGACCCCCCCCGGCTTAGAGCTCCAGTTCCCATGTCCTCTGATCCCTGTCTGGGACCCCCACTGGCTCAGAGCCCCGTCCCCCATACAGACCCTCGATCCCCCGCTGGGACCCCCACTCCTGTGTCCCCCGATCCCCCCGCTGGGACCCCCCACCGGCTCAGGGCCCTGTGTTCCCCAAACCCCCCCCGCTGGGACCCCCACCGCTCAGGGCCCTGTGTTCCCCAAACCCGCCACTGAGACCCCCACTGGCTCAGGGCCCCATCCCCCATACAGAACCCCAATCCCCCACTGGGACCCCCCGCCGGCTCAGAGCCCCATCCCCTGAACCTCCTGCTGGGACCCCCGCCGGCTCTGAGCCCTGTGTCCCCCAAACCCCCCGCTGGGACCCCCACCAGCTCGGAGCCCTGTGTCCCCCGAACCCTCTGCTGGGACCCCCGCCGGCTCTGAGCCCCTTCCTCAAACCCCCTGCTGGGACCCCCGCCGGCTCGGAGCCCTGTGTCCCCCGAACCTCCCGCTGGGACCCCCGCCAGCTCGGAGCCTGGTTCCCCATACAGACCCCCAAACCCCCTCTGGGACCCCCCACCGGCTCAGGGCCCTGTGTTCCCCAAACCCCCCCGCTGGGACCCCCACTGGCTCAGGGCCCTGTGTTCCCCAAACCCCCCGCTGGGACCCCCACTGGCTCAGGGCCCCATCCCCCATACAGAACCCCAATCCCCCATTGGGACCCCCTCGGCTCAGAGCCCTGGTCCCCATGTGCTCTGATCCCCCTCTGGGACCCCCGCAGGCTCTGAGCCCCCGTGTCCCCTGAACCCCGCTCTGGGGCCCCCGCTAGTTCTTTGCCCCAGATGCCCCCGCCCCATAGCTCCCCACACTAACCCCACCCCCCGGTGCTCCCCACAGCGCTGCTGCTGCACCAGCAGGGCCTGGGCGAGCGCCCCGAGACCCACGTCACCCTATGCCTGGGCGAGGAGCTGGGGCCGGAGGACAGCCCCACCGAGAAACTCATCACTCTCCAGGTGGGGTGCGGGGGCACTGGGGGACAGTGGGCTGGGGAGGGGGGCAGCGTGGGACGGTGGGTTGCAGTGGTGCATTGTGGGATACCGGGCTGGGGAGGGGGGCAGCGTGGGACGGTGGGTTGCAGTGGTGCATTGTGGGATACTGGGCTACAGGGAGCAGTGCATCATGGGAAGGTGGAGGAGCAGGAGTGCATTGTGGGATAGCAAGCTGAGGAGGGGGGGTGCGTCATGGGGCAGTGGGATGCAGAGGTGCGTTGTGGGATAGTGGGCTGGGGGAAGTGGGGCGTTGTGGGACGGTGGAGGGGGGTGTGCATCGTGGGATACCGGGCTAGGGGGAGCGGTGCACTGTGGGATACCGGGCTGAGGGAGTGGTGCATTGTGGGATGGTGGGTTGCAGGGGTGCATTGTGGGATACTGGGCTGGGGGAGCAGTGCATCATGGGATGGTGGGTTGCAGTGGTGCATTGTGGGATACTGGGCTGGGGGAGCGGTGCATTGTGGGATGGTAGTTTGCAGTGGTGCATTGTGGGATACCGGGCTGGGGGAGCGGTGCATTGTTGGACAGTGGAGGAGGAGGGGTGCATCGTGGGATACTGGGCTAGGGAGAGCAGTGCATCGTGGGACGGTGGGTTGCAGTGGTGCATCGTGGGATACCAGGCTATGGGGAGCGGTGCATCGTGGGACGGTGATGCGCCCTGCCGCACTCTGGGACAGGGGAGTCGAGGCACACTGGGAAGCGGACAGCCCGCTGTGGTGCATTGTGGGACACTGGGGGACAACCACAGCCTGACGCTCTGCCCACCCCCTACAGCTGGAGCAAGACTTTGCCCGGAAGCTGCTGGACATGCCCGAGGTGGACCTGGCCTCCGTCTGCCTCCTCTCCCTGGAGCCCTCCTGCCTCTTAAGCCCGGCCTGAGGGGCCCGAGCTGCCCAGACCCTCTCTCCCCTACCTTGACCTAGGGGTCAGGGGGTGGCACTTCCTGTCTCCTTCCCTGCAGGATTGCTAGCTCCTGGACTTAGAAGTCACAGGCCCAACATGCTTCCTGTTTTGTCCATTGTAAGGGGAGGGCTGGCCTGGCCTGGCTGGGGTCGGACATCCTGTCTCACCTGTTTCACGGAGCGGACTTCCTCTTTTGCTCACTAGCCGGGGCAGGGATTTCCTGGGGGGCGTAGCTCATACAGGAACGCACTTCCTGACTTGCCAGTGAAGCAATTTCTGGGAGACAAACTGGAAAGAGCAGAGCTTCCTGTTATGTCCATTGTGTAGGGGTGGGACTTCCTGTCTTCCCTCTTGCATGCAGCTGGGACCACCAGAGATTTGGATGGTCTGAGGGTGGGACTTCCTGCCTTGAGCGATGCATGGGGGAGGGATATCCTCTTTTGCACATTGTTTGGGGCGGAGCTCCTGGGATTTTGAATGTATCGAGGCAGGACTTCCTGTCTTGCCTATTGCATAGGGGCGGGATGTCCTGTCTTGGCCCTAGTAGCACTGTAACTTCCTGTGGTGAGTGTCGCAGGACCAAGGTGTCCTGGTTGGATGCCCTTTCCAGGGCAAGGGCAGGCTGCCTCAGTCTGTAGAATATTTGATACGCCAAAGGCAAGACTGTCTCTCTCTCCCCCGCCGCCCTGCAGGCACAGCTAGCACCTTACAGCACCATCTCTTCGCACTTTATCTCCTGCTGCAAGTAACTTTATAAACTGTGTCCTTTTTAAAATAAAGTTGTATTTTGCCCCTGCCTCCAGAAGCTCTGTCTGTTGTCCAGCCTGATTAGGGACCTTTGGCACACGTTATTGGGGTTTCTTACTTCACTCACTGTGCATGGTACTCGTTAACATTGGTTACCTGTTACGAGCAACAGAATCAGCGGCTAATGCCTGTTGCTTAATTCTTTGTGTCCTCATGAGCTCTTGTTAGCAATTGTTAATGATCCGCAATATCAGTTATTAAGATGAATGAATCCAGCCTGGCTTTTGTCCCTAGTCAATTTCACGGAGGTGGGACTTCCTCTTTTCCTCACTGGCCAGGGGAGGGACTTCCTGGGTTGTAGAGCACACAGGAACACATTGCCTGACTCCCTTCAGTCTTAGTGAAGCAATTCCTTGGGGGGCTGATAGTGGGTAGGGCAGACCTGGTATGGTCATTGTATAGGGGCGGGACTTCCTGTGTTGACTTTGGCACACAGCTGGGACCACCAGGGATTTGGATGGGAAAAGGGCGGGACTTCCTGGAGGTGGGATATTCCAAGCACATTTATCAGCAAGATTTTATGCATATATACATAAATACTAAGTAATTATTAAGTAATATATATTATATACTTATATAATTAAGTAAAATATTCTATATTAAGTATTAATATATATTAATCAAGCTTTGATTTCATCCACCAATATTATAAACTATTAATGATGAATTGATTGTATAGTCAGCTGTTCTTCGTTACCACTGGTATTAGAAGCTGGTGTATTTTAACGTGTTACATATTTAATAATAACGATTGTCATTAGTGGCTAATACGGTTTTCACCGTCAGTGACAGGGCTCAATCTATTTTATTGTATCTATGACCCTCGCTGCCCAGGGTGCAAATTTCCCTCGGTAATCTCGGTTCCTCTTTACTCTTAGCGCTCCGTGAGTGTCCTGTTGTCCAGCCACGAAGAGCTGGGACGAATATAAGGCGGTTGTAAATATTACTCATTGGCCCATATTAAGTTGTACCGGCGGTGTGGACGGGTACAGTAAGTTATGAAATTTCGTACCTCACGCATCAGTCTGATATGACTGAATTTTTTAACACTCATTACCATAACCATCTTTGAACGGGGGACCCCAGCAAGAGGTGCAGAAAGAGCCCGAGTTAATTAGATCTCAGGATCTGATGGGAGACGAATGAGAGGGCTTAGGCCTGGTGGTACAGCCGGAAAGAGTCATATGGGGAATGTGACACCAGATTATGTCACTCAGAGATTTGACTGTTAGCACTGGTGATTGACACAAGTGGACTGTTGGCATGGCTGACTGACATGGGGCGGAGCTGTTGGCAGTGGTGATTGACATGAGGGAGCTGGTGACTGACAGGGTGGACTGTTGGCACCAGGGACTGACCCGCAAGAAGTGTAGGCGGCTGTTGGCATGGCTGACTGACATGGGGCGGAGCTGTTGGCAGTGGTGATTGACATGAGGGAGCTGGTGACTGACAGGGTGGACTGTTGGCACAAGGGACTGACCCAGGAGAAGTGTAGGCGGCTGTTGGCATGGATGCTTGACATGGGGGTGGAGCTGTTGGCAGTGGTGATTGACATGAGGGAGCTGGTGACTGACAGGGTGGACTGTTGGTACCAGGGACTGACCTGGGAGAAGTGTAGGCGGCTGTTGGCATGGCTGACTGACACGGGGCGGAGCTGTTGGCAGTGGTGATTGACATTGGAGCTGGTGACTGATAGGGTGGACTGTTGGCACCAGGGACTGACCCGGGAGAAGTGTAGGCGGCTGTTGGCATGGCTGACTGACACAGGGCGGAGCTGTTGGCAGTGGTGATTGACATTGGAGCTGGTGACTGACAGGGTGGACTGTTGGCACCAGGGACTGACCCGGGAGAAATGTAGGTGGCTGTTGGTATGGCTGACTGACACGGGGCGGGGCTGTTGGCAGTGGTGATTGACATGAGGGAGCTGGTGACTGACAGGGTGGACTGTTGGTACCAGGGGCTGACCTGGGAGAAGTGTAGGCGGCTGTTGGCATGGCTGACTGACACGGGGCGGAGCTGTTGGCAGTGGTGATTGACATTGGAGCTGGTGACTGACAGGGTGGACTGTTGGCACCAGGGACTGACCCGGGAGAAGTGTAGGCGGCTGTTGGCATGGCTGACTGACATGGGGTGGAGCTGTTGGCAGTGGTGATTGACATGAGGGAGCTGGTGACTGACACGGTGGGCTGTTGGCACCAGGGACTGACCCGGGAGAAGTGTAGGCGGCTGTTGGCATGGCTGACTGACACGGGGCGGGGCTGTTGGCAGTGGTGATTGACATTGGAGCTGGTGACTGACAGGGTGGACTCTTGGCACCAGGGACTGACCCGGGAGAAGTGTAGGCGGCTGTTGGCATGGCTGACTGACACGGGGCGGGGCTGTTGGCAGTGGTGATTGACATGAGGGAGCTGGTGACTGACAGGGTGGACTGTCGGCACCAGGGACTGACCCGGGAGAAGTGTAGGCGGCTGTTGGCATGGCTGACTGACACGGGGCGGAGCTGTTGGCAGTGGTGATTGACATTGGAGCTGGTGACTGACAGGGTGGATTGTTGGCACCAGGGACTGACCCGGGAGAAGTGTAGGCGGCTGTTGGCATGGCTGACTGACACGGGGCGGAGCTGTTGGCAGTGGTGATTGACATGAGGGAGCTGGTGACTGACAGGGTGGACTGTTGGCACCAGGGACTGACCCGGGAGAAGTGTAGGCGGCTGTTGGCATGGCAGACTGACATGGGGCGGAGCTGTTGGCAGTGGTGATTGACATGAGGGAGCTGGTGACTGACAGGGTGGACTGTTGGCACCAGGGGCTGACCCGGGAGAAGTGTAGGCGGCTGTTGGCATGGCTGACTGACACGGGGCGGAGCTGTTGGCAGTGGTGATTGACATTGGAGCTGGTGACTGACAGGGTGGACTGTTGGCACCAGGGACGGACCCGGGAGAAGTGTAGGCGGCTGTTGGCATGGCTGACTGACACGGGGCGGGGCTGTTGGCAGTGGTGATTGACATTGGAGCTGGTGACTGACAGGGTGGACTGTTGGCACCAGGGACTGACCCGGGAGAAGTGTAGGCGGCTGTTGGCATGGCTGATTGACACGGGGCGGAGCTGTTGGCAGTGGTGATTGACATTGGAGCTGGTGACTGACAGGGTGGACTGTTGGCACCAGGGACTGACCCGGGAGAAGTGTAGGCGGCTGTTGGCATGGCTGACTGACACGGGGCGGAGCTGTTGGCAGTGGTGATTGACATGAGGGAGCTGGTGACTGACAGGGTGGGCTGTTGGCACCAGGGACTGACCCGGGAGAAGTGTAGGCAGCTGTTGGCATGGCTGACTGACATGGGGCGGAGTTGTTGGCAGTGGTGATTGACATGAGGGAGCTGGTGACTGACAGGGTGGACTGTTGGCACCAGGGGCTGACCCGGGAGAAGTGTAGGCGGCTGTTGGCATGGCTGACTGACACGGGGCGGAGCTGTTGGCAGTGGTGATTGACATTGGAGCTGGTGACTGACAGGGTGGATTGTTGGCACCAGGGACTGACCCGGGAGAAGTGTAGGCGGCTGTTGGCATGGCTGACTGACACGGGGCGGAGCTGTTGGCAGTGGTGATTGACATTGGAGCTGGTGACTGACAGGGTGGACTGTTGGCACCAGGGACTGACCCGGGAGAAGTGTAGGCGGCTGTTGGCATGGCTGACTGACATGGGGCGGAGCTGTTGGCAGTGGTGATTGACATGAGGGAGCTGGTGACTGACAGGGTGGACTGTTGGCACCAGGGACGGACCCGAGAGAAGTGTAGGCGGCTGTTGGCATGGCTGACTGACACGGGGCGGAGCTGTTGGCAGTGGTGATTGACATGAGGGAGCTGGTGACTGACAGGGTGGACTGTTGGCACCAGGGGCTGACCCGGGAGAAGTGTAGGCGGCTGTTGGCATGGCTGACTGACACGGGGCGGAGCTGTTGGCAGTGGTGATTGACATTGGAGCTGGTGACTGACAGGGTGGACTGTTGGCACCAGGGACGGACCCGGGAGAAGTGTAGGCGGCTGTTGGCATGGCTGACTGACATGGGGCGGAGCTGTTGGCAGTGGTGATTGACATTGGAGCTGGTGACTGACAGGGTGGACTGTTGGCACCAGGGACGGACCCGAGAGAAGTGTAGGCGGCTGTTGGCATGGCTGACTGACACGGGGCGGAGCTGTTGGCAGTGGTGATTGACATGAGGGAGCTGGTGACTGACAGGGTGGACTGTTGGCACCAGGGACGGACCCGAGAGAAGTGTAGGCGGCTGTTGGCATGGCTGACTGACACGGGGCGGAGCTGTTGGCAGTGGTGATTGACATGGTTGGCTGCTTGACAGATAATTGTTACGGGGGGGAGGGTGACACTGGTGATTGACAGGTGCTTGACAGGGAGGGGGGCATTGAAGTTGTTGATTGACAGATAACTGACGCAGGGCGGGTGACACTGGTGATTGACAGGTGCTTGACACGGGGGGGGGGCCATTGAAGTTGTTGATTGACAGGTAACTGACGCAGGGCGGGTGACACTGGTGATTGACAGGTAGGGGTCACAGGAGGCAGGTGAGGGCGGTGATTGACACCGGGGCAATCGAAGTTGTTGATTGACAGGTAACTGACGCAGGGGCGGGTGACACTGGTGATTGACAGGTAAGCGTCACGGGGTAGGCGGGTGACACCGGTGATTGACAGCTGACTGGCACGGGGGCGTGGCCAGCGACACCCGGTGCCCAGGCAGGCGGCTGCAGTGAGAGACGGCATTTACCTCAGGGGAAATGTGGCGGGAAAAACCTCTGCGTCCCTCTGATTGGTGTCGCCCGGCGGGCAGGAAGGGCTGCGATTGGCTGCGCGCCGTGCGGGCGCTCGTCACTAGGCTGGTTGCGGGTGGGCGGGGGCTGGTCGGAGGTTCGGAGCACCTGGAGTCCCTCGTGACTCCGACTCCTCGCGCAAGGCCCTGATTGGTCGGCCGGGGACGTTTGCCCGGAGGGCTCTGCTAGGGAACAAGCCTCTGATTGGTCGGCTGGGGCGGAGGGCCTGCCCGTCTCCGCCTGGGAACAAGCTGCTGATTGGTCGGCTGGGGCGGAGGGCCTGCCCGTCTCCGCCTGGGAACGAGCCGCTGATTGGCCGGAGCCCCCGCGCGCGAGAAGCCGCCGACGATTCGCTGTCTCTGGGCGAGGGGACCGAGCCCGCGTGGGACCCGGGAGCTCTGATTGGCCGGCCGGCTGGCGCCGCGCCGCTCCCATTGGCGGAGCCATGCTCAGGGGCTGATAAAAGCCGAGCCGTGCGCTAGGCTCTGCCTGGCGCTCCAGGGGCGAGGGGCCGGGTGGGCGGGGCTAAGCCGAGCGAGCGTTGTCCTGGCAACACACAGTTAATTACTAGCGCAGCTAATTGCCGTCATTGATTGCCATCAGCGTGAAATAGCGCTGTTCGCCTCAGTAGTAGTTAATGGCCCTAGTTGTCCGTTGGGCTAATTAGTTCACTAATAGCTCCCCTGAGAGCCCGTTGGCTAATTAGCTCATTAATAACTCCCCTGAGAGCCCGTTGGCTAATTAGCTCATTAATAGCTCCTCTGAGAGCCCATTGGGCTAATTAGCTCATTAATAGCTCGTCTGAAAGCCCATTGGGCTAATTAGCTCATTAATAGCTCCCCTGAGAGCCCGTTGGGCTAATTAGCTCACTAATAGCTCCTCTGAGAGCCCATTGGGCTAATTAGCTCACTAATAGCTCCTCTGAGAGCCCGCTGGCTAAGTAGCTCACTATTAACGCCTGAGTGTCTATTGGTTAATTAGCTCATTAATAGCTCCTCTGATAGTCGATTTGGTTATTAAGCTCGTTAATATCTCTAATTAGCCATTGGGCTAATTAGCCTGTTAATAGGTCCTCTGTTTGCCCATTAGCCTAGTTAGTTCATTACTAGCACATCTGGTCATTGGTTTAATTAATTCCATAATAGTACCTCGAGTTATTAATTGGGCTGATTAATTCATTAATACTACCACTAATTTTCCATTAGCCTAATTTGTTCCTTCACAGACCTCCTATTGTCCATTGGGCTAATTAATTAATTACTAGCATCTCTAATTGTCTAGCGGCTTAACTTGTTATTAGTTTTAACTGTTTTCTCCTAACTAGCTAATTAACAGCTTGCTCTGCCTTTCTCGTTTCCCCCTCCACCTCTAATTGTTAATTGTAGCTGTTAATTGTTCATCACTGTTAACTTAGCTGCATGATAACTAACACCCCTGCTTTTTTCATTTGTTTACTAGCAACGCTGGCCCGGCTTTATTAAAAGCAAATTTTAATTGGGCTTTACCCTAATTAATGCAGTAAAAGGTGTTCATTTACGTCAGTAACTGGCTAGAGCACTCTTAATTGTCCTCATTCCTCATTAATTTCTTCATATCATTGTTATTTTCTATTGTTGTATGTCATCATTAATGTGTTACCAGTACCATTAATTATCCATCTCCCTAATTAACATATTCACATTGGTTTCAAGTAGTTTTCCGTTTCTTAATAGTGTTGGTAAACACTTCTTTGCGGTTAATCGTTTTCATCTTAAATCACAGTTCGTTAGTTGCTGCTTCTTTAAAAAAAAACTAGTCTAATTTGCTCTTCCCCCCCCCCCGTGAGTTTTTAATGCCACATCATCATTTTCAATTAACCTTATTAAGCACCAGCATTATTATTTTGTAGCACGATTAATTAGTTTTAGAGAAGGAACCCCCCCCCAATACCATTTAATGCCCAGAGACTCATATTGCTAATTGAGACCCATCATTAATTTTTAATACTCTAATTAATTGCTTTTGGCTTCAACCCCAAATTCCCTTCGCCTGGGTGGATTCAGCCCTACACCTATTTACCAAGCCCGATAATCCAGCCCCCCACCACTGTCATTTAATATTTAACACGTCTCCTGTTCATCAACTGGCCTAATTAACTCCAGTTGTTAATTCATTTAAATACAAAACTTAATCGAGTTGCGTTGCCCTGTTGGTCTTAAAACCTTGACGCAGCAGGCAAGCTAGCATGCTCGTTAGCAACTAACGAACACTCGAGTTAATTACTCTGCCTTTGAATTTGGCGGAAGGAGCAAAAGCCCTTTTCCGCCCCCTAAAAAGTAGTCCGGTGGCATTATTAAGGCCTCATTCAGTTTACAGTGTTTTGGGGTGCCACGGCCTCTGTAGGGTTCTTGGGGGTGCTGCAGAATCCAGAGGTTGTGGGGTTTCCCCTATAGCTATAGGGTTTTCCAGGGCCTGTACTGTTGGGGACGGTCCCATTTGAATAGCTGAGCAGTGGGGAAGCCTCGTATAGGGTTGCAGAGTTACTGGGAAGGCCGTTTTTGGGGTTCTCATAGCCCCCCCGGCTCGGCACCACCATGTTCTATTACCCCAATGTCCTGCAGCGCCATACGGGCCGCTTTGCCACCATCTGGTAATGGCGCTGTCTGGCTGGGGAGGAGGCGAGGGGGGATCTATAATTGGGGAGGGGGGGCGGGCCATGGGTTGCATTGGAGGGGTCTGGGGGCTACCTCCCTATTAACCCCCTTCTCCCCGCCTCCCCCAGGCTGGCAGCCACAGGTGGCACCAAGCTGGTGAAGAGGGAGTATCTGAAGGTGAACGTGCCCCAGACATGGTGCGTGTCAAGGGGGGTCAGGAGGGAGGGGGACGGAGAGATGGGAGGAGGGATACGGGACAGAGAGGTGGGTGGAGGGATATGTGATGGTGAGGTGGATGGAAGGATACGGGACGGAGAGGTGGGCGAAGGGATACAGGTCAGAGAGTGGGCGGAGGGATATGAGATGGAGAGGAGGGTGGAGGGATATGGGATGGAGAGGTGGGCGGAGGGATACACATCAGAGAGTGGGCGGAGGGATAAGGGACAGGGAGGTGGGCTGAGGATACAGGACAGAGGGGAGGGCAGAGGGATATGGGATGGGGACGTGGGTGGAGGGATACATGTCAGAGAGTGGGCGGAGGGATATGGGATGGAGAGGTGGGCGGAGGGATATGGGATGGAGAGGTGGGCGGAGGGATACACATCAGAGAGTGGGCGGAGGGATAAGGGACAGGGAGGTGGGCTGAGGATACAGGACAGAGGGGAGGGCAGAGGGATATGGGATGGGGACGTGGGTGGAGGGATACATGTCAGAGAGTGGGCGGAGGGATATGGGATGGAGAGGAGGGCAGAGGGATACAGGTCAGAGAGGTGGGTGGAGGGATACAGGGCGGAGAGATATGGGATGGAGACGTGGGCGGAAGGGTACAGGTCAGAGAGGTGGGTGGAGAGATACGGCACCGCAAGGTGGGCGGAGGGATACAGGACAGGGAGCAGAGGCGTGAAGGAGGATGGACACCATCATTGACTCATCCCCCCCTTGATGCAGCGAAGAAATCCTGACCTACATCCTGGTGCAGGCCCCGCCTCCCACCCCCTCCGCCCCCCGGCCCCGCTTCTCCCTCTATCTCTCCGCCCAGCTGCAGTATGGGGTGGTGCGGGTCTACAGCCGCCAGTGCCACTACCTCATCGGTGAGTGCCCCTCGCCATAGCCCCACAGCCCCCGTTCCCAGTTCAACCCAGTGCGTGGCTCAGGGCGACACCTCCGTGGGAGGGAGAGCCAGCCAGTGTGCTGTTGCCTTGGCAACAGCTCTCAGTTGGGGTGATCTTGGGGCCCCCTTGGGGAGACCCCATTTGTGAAGCCCCGGCTCTGGGGAATAACCCGTGGGACCCGCCCCCCGCACCAGGAAGAAATCATTTTTACTGACACAAGGTCCAAGCATCAGTTCCCCAGCCTGCTCTACGCTAAGCCTGAAACCAGAGTGAAACCAGTTTAGCTGTGGGTGTGTGGACGCTCTTAATCTGGATTAAGAGCACTAAATCGGGTTTAAGGCCCAGTTTAGGGTGTAGATGGTCCCGATTTGGCCCCTTGATGTGTATTCTGTCCTGAGGAACTGCAGCACCCTCCCCAATATCACCCCCAACCTGCCCCTGCTGGCCCCCAATCTCACCCCCCACCCCCTTCCTGGCCCCCAGACGAGATCCAGCACACCCTGGAGCGCCTCAGCCGGGCCCAGCAGCAAATCCGCATCGACATGGTAGACCTCGAACAGTGAGTTGTGGGGGGGGCTAGTGCCCCCATAACCCTGGAACATGCCTGACCCCCATGCTAAGGGAAGGGGGCTCCTGGGGGGGGGGGGAGTCCAGTGGTCACGAGGGGCCAGTAAGGGGGGAGGGGATTAGTGGGGGGGCCTGGGGGGGGGGTCCGACGCCCTGGGGGCTCTCACTCTGATCTCCCCTCAGGCCAGGGCTGCTGCTCCCCGATAACCTGTTGGCGATGGAGGCCCTGGAGGACGCGCCCGACCCCTTCTTCGGGGCGATGGAGCCGCCGCTGCCCAGCCCCACTGACATCCCCCAGGTACCCCCACCTTGCCCCCTCCTGTCTCTGGGCCTCGCCACTGGGTCCGCGGAGGGGGGAGGGCCTGGCCTGACCCCTGCCACCCTCCTGCCCCCCAGATCCGGCACATACTGGAGGCTCCCACCCCAGAGAGACCCGTCCCGTCGCCCCGGCGGGCAGGTGAGTGAGCGAGTTGGGAGGGTGTAGGGTGCCCCCCCCCCCCCCGAGTGGTAACCGGCGCGGTCCAGCATCCCAGTACGGCTGCTGGCGGGAGGCTGGGAACAGTGAACCCCCGTCTCGCGGTAACCAGCAACCCACTATCCCCAAGTAACCAGTAACCCGCTGGCCCAGTGTGACCAGTAACCCGCTGGCCCAGTGTGACCAGTAGGCCCTGAGCCCATCCCCCCCCCAAAATGATGTAACCAGAATCGCCGTGTACCTGCGTCACCAGTACCACCAGCTTGCTGGGCCCTGTGCATCCCAGTATAACCAGTGACCCCCCAGACCAGTGACTCTCCCTCGCCCTCAGACCTGCCCTCTGGTGCCCCCCAGTCTGGTTCGCTGCCCATGTCCCCGTGGGGGGGAGGGTGGGAATCGGGGGGGGGGAGTTAACCCCAACTCACTCCCCTCCCTCCCCCCACAGTGCCCCCCATCACGGTTGTGTCCCCCGAGATCATCACCATGAAGGAGGTGGAGCCCATCACGCTGCTGGAGATTGAGGTGTGGGGAGGTGGCTGGGATCTGGGGGGTCGACTCTGGGGGGCTGGGATTGGGGGCAGGACTCTGGGGGGCTGGGATCTGGGAGGTTGACTCTCTGGGGCTGGGATCGGGGCCGGGCTTGGGGGGCTGGGATGGGGGAGCCTAGGGAGCTCTGTAGACAGATATGGGGGGGCCCAGCCCCCCGTGACCCCCACTCTGTCCCCCCCCAGGGCGAACGCGACCTCGCAGAGATCACAGTGCAGGAGATCGAGCTGCTGGCTGAGCAGGAAGAGTTCATCCTGCCCCCCGTCTCACCCCCCGTCCCCCGCAGGAGACGCCCGAGGGCAGGTGGGGGGTCGTGGGGACCGGGGGGGGGGCCTGGCCCCACTGCCCAGCCCCCCCCTCACGCTGTCCTTCCTCCTCCAGAGCGGGAAGAGGAGATGAGGGTGCCAGAGGCTGAGATCCCAGCCAGAGTGTCACCCCCCACCCGGTAAGGGGGCAGGTGTGGGGCAGGGCAGGCTGCGGGGTGGGGCTTGGGTTGTGGCCCCAGGAGAAGTGCTCAGTGGGGGCCAGCAGTGGGCAGGGAATGGGGCAGGGGCCTGTCCCCCTAGGGGTGTGGGGTGGGGCCGGCAGGGGGGCCGGGAAGGGAGCAGGGGCCTGTCCCGCTAGGGGTGTGGGGTGGGGCCGACAGGGGAGCAGGGGCCTGTACCCCTAGGGGTGTGGGGTGGGGCCGGCAGGGGAGCTCAGCGTCT
Organism: Carettochelys insculpta; assembly: GCF_033958435.1. Taxonomy (NCBI): domain Eukaryota; kingdom Metazoa; phylum Chordata; order Testudines; family Carettochelyidae; genus Carettochelys; species Carettochelys insculpta. Next base: position 4,718,855 of record NC_134168.1, read on the forward strand.
CTCCCCCTAGGGTGGCTGAGGCCCCCCCAGCCGAGGTGGAGCCCCCCCTCCTGCCCGAGGAGCTGGCCCGGCTGGCCAAGGAGGAGCTGCCCCCGCCCCCCGGTGAGTGTGGGGCAGGCGGGGAGAGGGGGTGAAGGCTGGGGGGCTCCAGCTTCTAACCCCTGCACTGGGCTCTGCCCCACAGAGCTGAGCCCCCTGAGGGAGCCGCGGCTGCCGCCCGCTCCCCCTTCCCCGGTTGTGAGCCCCAGGGCCGAGCGCCGCCCCCCCCCCAGCCCGAAGGTAAGCAGTGGGGCAGGCCCCATGGCTGACCCGTCCCCCCGTGCCCCACAGCTGGAGGGGGCTATGGATCAGCCCCCCCACAGCCCAAAGGTAAGCAGTGGGGCTGAGCCCTATCCTGGGCAGGCCCCACGGCTGACCCATGCCCCCCACGCCCCACAGCTGGAGGAAGTGTTTGAGCCGGTCCCCCCACGGGCCCCCCGGCGCCAGCTGCGCTTCCTGGACGAGGTCACCCAGATACCACGGGAGCAGTTCCAGAAACAGATCCTGGACGTCAGGGCCCAGTGCCGGCCCCTGGTGAGTGAGTTGGCCCCCAGAGGGCCCCCCCCAAGAGAGTCTGCCCCCCAGCAGGGCGTCCCAGCCCCCTGACAGTGAGTGCCAGGGCCCTCCAGGAGTCCCACACCCCTGGGAATCCCCTGCAGGCCCCAAACCTGGCGGTAGAATACGAGAATCCTGGCTCCCGGCCCCCCCGCTCTAACCCCCAGCCCCCACTGCTCTCCCAGAGCCGGGGAGAGCCCAGGAGTCCTGGCTCCCGGCCCCCCCGCTCTAACCCCCAGCCCCCACTGCCCTCCCAGAGCCGGGGAGAGCCCAGGAGTCCTGGCTCCCGGCCCCCCCGCTCTAACCCCCAGCCCCCACTGCTCTCCCAGAGCCGGGGAGAGCCCAGGAGTCCTGGCTCCCGGCCCCCCCGCTCTAACCCCCAGCCCCCACTGCCCTCCCAGAGCCGGGGAGAGCCCAGGAGTCCTGGCTCCCGCCCCCTGCTCTAACCACCAGCCCCCACTGCCCTCCCAGAGCCGGGGAGAACCCAGGAGTCCTGGCTCCCGGCCCCTGATCTAACCACCAGCCCCCACTGCCCTCCCAGCACTGGGGAGAACCCAGGAGTCCTGGCTCCCGGCCCCTGCTCTAACCACCAGCCCCCACTGCCCTCCCAGAGCCGGGGAGAACCCAGGAGTCCTGGCTCCTGGCCCCCTGCTCTAACCACCAGCCCCCACTGCCCCCCCCAGAGCCGGGGAGAACCCAGGAGTCCTGGCTCCCAGCCTCACACTGCGGCTGTGTGCGCTGCAGGTGCTGGTGGAGGTGCCGGGCCGGCGGCGGAAGACCCCTGCAGAGCTGCTGGGTGCCCCCACCTATGGTACGTGCCCCCCCCCCCCCCGGTCACCCTGCTCCCTGGGCTGGGTGTCTCTGCGCCCCTCACCCTGGCTGTGCCCCCAGGCTGGCTGCCCCCTGAGCTGCAGGGCCTGTGGCAGCGCTGTGCCGTCCTGCAGCCGCTCGCCTACGCCGCCCCCCCGGAGGAGGAGGAGAGAAAAGAAGAGCCCGTCAGTGAACTCGAGGTACCTGGGTCCCCTCCGCTGTGTCCCCTGCCCCCCGCCCTGTGGGAGAGAACCCAGGCATCCGGGTTCTCCTTTCCCCCCCTCTAACCACCAGCCCCCAGTGCCAGGGAGAACCCAGGAGTCCTGGCTCCCAGCCCCCTGCTCTAACCACCAGCCCCCACTGCCCTCCCAGAGCCGGGGAGAACCCAGGAGTCCTGGCTCCCGGCCTCTGGTCTAACCACTATCCCTGACTACCTGCAGTGATAGCTCCTTTATTGGCAGGTTGCCCGGGAGGCCCTAGAGCCCAGCGTCCCAGTGATGGTGTCCTCAGGTATGCTCATGGTGGGGTGCTGCGCTGGGCAGGGGGGGGGAGAAATGCTGTGCCGGGGGGAAAGCGCCAGGGTGATGGGGGGGGGGCTGAGCCACAGAGAGGGGCTATGGGGCAGCGCGGGGGCCTAATGATGTCCTGCCCCCCGCCTGCCCCCAGAGATCTCCTTGGAGACCACGGAGGAGGAGGTGCCCCGTCCCAGCCTGGTGACCCCTGAGGAGAGGAGGTGAGATCCCCATGGGCTGGGGAGTCACCCCCCCCCCCCCCCCAGGAAATAAGGTGAGAGTCCCCATGGGGGGCTGGGACATGGCACCCCAGCTCCCCCAGCCCCTCTGCCGTGCCCCTAGACTGGTGCCGGAGCCCGAGGAGGCCTTGCCCATTGTGCCAGAGGTGCCCGAAATCAGCCTAGAGCTGCCCCCCGACCGGGAGCTGATCACGCTGGAGTACGTCCGCAGGTGGGTCCCGCTCAGGCACTGGGGTGGGGTGGTGGTGGCAGGGACTGGCCGGACTCCTGGGTTCTCTCCTGGCTCTGTCCCCTCAGGCTGGTGGCAACGGAGCTGGAACGGGTGGGGGAGACGGATTTCCAGAGCCTGGTGCCCCCCGCCACCTCGCGTGCCATCGCCAGCCGCATCTTCTACCTCTGCCTGGGTGAGCGGGGCCCTGCCTGGGGGAGTCCCCTGGCCTGCGGGTGTGAGCTCCAGTTTGTGTGCACACACGTCCCTGTCTGTGTGTGAGAGCTTGGGGGATGTCCCCCTAGGTGGGTGTTTGTGTGCACGCCTTCCTGCCTGCGGGTGTGAATGTGGGGGGTGGGGCCCGTTTGTGGGTATGAGCCTGAACGTGTGAGCACACACACCTGTCCCCCTCTGATGGTGTGAGCCTAGGCGTGTGTGTCCTTGCCTGACTGTGTTCCTGGCTGGGGGTGCGAGCTTGTGTGTGTGCTAGGGGTGTGGGGCTGTACAGCCCCCTAAGTGCCACCTCAGCCCCAGCGCCTCACCCACCCCCTTTCTTGCAGTTCTCTGCGGGCACCAGTTCCTGCAGCTGGACCAGGCCGAGCCCTATGGGCCGATTCTCCTCCGAGCTGGGCCCCGATTTCACCCCGCCTGACCCCCACCGTGTCTCCCCACCCCCCCGGCTACAGCACGCTGGGGGGATTTGGGGCCAGCCGGGGCCACCCTCCCCTGTTCCATGGGGCACTTTTATCCTCCCCCTTGTTACCAATTGTTTTCATTAAAATGTTTTGCGAGGAACGGGCCTTGAGAATTATTGGGAGGTAGAAAGGGCTGGGGCCCCCTACCCCGGTAACCAGTGAAGGGGGCAGAACTTAGGCTCCCCCTCTCCTCCCCACACAATCCAACTCTTTGCAGCAAAGATTATTTTATTTCAAGGTAGAGAATATAGAGATTTTTTCTGTCATCAAAAACAACAGTCAAAAGGCAGAGAAATGTTAAATACAGGAATCGGGGGTGTGGGAAATCGCTCAGACAAAACCACCCCCCAACACCACCGCCCCTAAGCGGGGTGGCTGCTCTGGCCCCAGTAGAACAGCAGCGGAGGGTGGGGGAGAAAAAGAAGTCAGCCAAACTGATTAAGATAGACACTGCTCTTCTGGAGGTGAAGTCCTACAGGCGGAACACACTGTCACTGAAATGAAACCACCTGCACGACGATAGGTGAACATACAGGCGGACCTGTTACCCTCGAAGACACAGCCCCACAAGCTGGAGCCGGCAGGGGAAGGAAGACCAGCAGTGTGGGTGATACGGGCACACTGGTTTATAATGCGAAGTCAACTCCCTCACAGGATGAATGACAGAGGGGGTGAAATGGGTAACAACAAGACTCCAGCAATGAGATTGGGTGAAAACTTACAGGCAAACTGAGCAAAGAAATCCCCCCTCATTTGAGAGGAGTGACATATGTACAGGTGAACCAAAATGACTACCGGATTCAAACTCTCCACCACTGCGCTTGGTGAAAGAACAGGCAAAATGGTTCAACAGCTGGACAAAAATCCGCCTACAGTCACAGCAGCTGAGCACGGTTATCCTGTCAGCGTGGTGGCTGAAAAACCTACAGGCGAAGTGGTTAACAGGGACAACTGCCATCGGCAAAGGGAGAATAAATACAGGCGAGCAACAAGATCCAAAAACCTACAGGCCAACGGTATAAGAACAAGACTGACCCCCTTTCCATGGCAACAACAATTACAGGCGAATCTGCCTCAACTCTGTGAAGGACAGCGAAACACCCAGGAGGAGCTGGTTCAAAATGAGAACGACAATGCACATAATTCGGTGACACAACCGAATCACAACATGAGTGGGTGTCTTCCTACAACCGCACTGCAAACACAGACTGACCTCCTCCGAGTGATGGGGTGCTGCGGTATCCGTTCAAACGACGCTCTGAATCTGCTCTTTCATTGAAGGAGGAGAATCCAACAGGCGCTAAAACTCCTCCACAAGGGGAACGTTACAGGCAAACGGTGACCAGAGAGTACTTGGATCCCCCGTTGATAGCAGTGCGGAGGGGAAAAACACAGGCAGAACAGACTCAAAACTACAGTCCCTCCTGTGATAGTGCAGGATACAGGCGGCTGCAGCTCAATCCTCTGCCCCCAACGGCCCCCCGAGATGAGAATAATCCGGAGGATCTGGGGGCCCCAGAGCTGGCCATCTGGAGATGGATCCGGTCAGCCAATGGTAGGAGAACAGGCGGAAGCGGCGTGACTGTCCTCGCTGGGGGGATCACCTGACCGAGGAGGAGCGAGAAGACACCATGAGAGCTATTCTCAGCAAAACGCCCCACCCTGCCCCACCCCACCCCACTCACCTCACGCAGAGCTGAGGGCCCCACTGATTCGGGCGCTGGCGTCAGGGGGCAGGGCCTGCAGGGCTGCCTGGAACTCTAGGGGGCAGCGGGCGCACAGATGCCGCAGAAGGGACAGCAGAGACACCTGTGCATCTGGGGGTCAGCCGGGGGGTGTTTGTCAAAGAGGAGCAGACCCCTCCAATGCAGGGGAAGGCGAAGGGGGATCCCCAGCCCCCTCCCTATGGGGCACCCCCCAACTTACCTGCTGGCAGCTGCTCGGTCCCTAAGACGACGCTGCTGACCCGCACCACCTCCCCCAGCTGCTGTAGCACCTGGTTGGGGGGTAGCAACAGGTGTGTGAGCCCCAGATACCCCCACCCTGTCACCCCCAAATACACCCCACAGATACAGGCGGCCCCAGGTCCAACCCCCAACTCCCTTATTCCAGGGGACTTAACCCTTATACTTCGCACTCCTTTCTTCCAAAGCCCCAGCTCAGCCCCCCTCCCTGCCCTCCAGCCCCCCGAGGCGGTACCTGCTGGGGGTCGTGTTCGTACAGGAAACTGATACAGCGGAAAACTGTTTTATTCTCCTCGAAATCCTCCGTGAGGGGCAGGGAGCGGAGCAGGGCTGGGAACACCTGGGGGTTGGGAAGGCAGGAGACCCACAGTCAGCTGCGACCCACATCTAGAGGGAAGACTTTACCCACCCACTTCCTCCCCAGCCAGTGCCCCCCAGAGGACAGCCCCGTGCCCCACTCCCTACCCGCCAAGCCAGCTGGTACCCTTCCCCGCCCCACATCCGGCACCCCCTAGAGGAGAACGCCAGCCAGCCAGCCCCCTAGATGGGACATTCCCAGCCCCATCCCCTGCCCCCAAACCCGCTCACCTGGCCGAGAGGCAGGGCCTGGGGCTGGCTGAGAATCATGCGTGCGACAGCCCCACAGACGTTGTCCCGGACTCGGGCGTTGGGCTCCTGGGCGCTGCCCCCAGCCAGCAGGGCCAGGACCTTGGGATACTGTCTGGGGCCAGGGTCAAGGAAAAGGGGGCTGGGGGTCCCACACGCCCCACAGGTCCAGCCAGCCCCCAACCCGGCCACCCAGATGTCACCCCTCGCCGTGGGTCAGGCTATGGGAACGGCCCCCACAACGGGGCATCAGAAAATCCGTGAGCCTCCGCTGTGAGTCAGTTATAAGAGCAGACCCCCAGTGTAGGTCAGGCAGCCTCCCCAGCCCCTCCTGCTGTGGGTCGGATTTTAGAAGCAGCTCCCCCACCCAATTCCACTGCTATGGGTCAAGCAGCCCCCCTCCCCCTTGTGGGTCAAGCTGTGGAAGTAGTGCCCCATAGTGCTATGGGTCAGGCTATGGAAACAGCCCTTCCGCTATGTCTCACGCACCCCTCACCCCACTCCCTCAGCCTAGGCTGGTTGGGGTCAGGCTATGAGCAGAGCCCCACGGCGCTGTGGGTCAGGATACGGGAGCAGGACCTCCCCGCCATGCTCGGCCAGCACGCCCAGTGCGAAGACGCCGTTGCTGCGCACCTCAGGGTCGGGGTCCCGGGCGGCCCCCAGGAAGGGGGGCAGGAGCCGGGGTACGAAGGGGGCCGTGGCCCGGCCCAGCCCCACCACCGCCTCCGCCAGCGTCCCCACGGCAAAGGAGCGCTCTGCCACTGAGCAGCTAGGCTTCTGGGGGGGGGGGGGGGGAGGCAGGGGAGAACGGAGGTTGGGTGACGGGGGGCCCGGATGCCTGGGTCCCTGGGGGGGAGGGGGGGCGGTGAAGAACCGGCCCGGATGCCTGGGTCGGGGGTGGGGGTGGGGGGAGGAGAACCAGTCTGGACGCCGGGGGGGGGGGGGGGGGGGGGGCGGGAGGAGAACCAGCCCGGACGCCTGGGTCCCGGGGGGCGGGGGAGAACCGGCCCGGACGCCTGGGGGTGGGGCGGAGAACTGGCCCGGACGCCTGGGTCCCCCGGGGGTGGGGCGGAGAACCGGCCCGGACGCCTGGGTCCCCCGGTGGGGGCGGCTGGGGGACGGGACAACTCACCAGCTTGTTAAGCAGCAGAGGCAGGAAGCCGGCGAAATACGGGGCGAAGGCGTCGCCCCCCGCAGCCACGGCCAGGGCGGGGAGGGCCTCCCCCGCGTACTCCAGCAGCATGGCGTCCTGCTCTGCCTGGGGGGGGAGTGGGGTGAGCTCCCCTGCGCCCCCAACCCCCCCACTCCCCACCTGCCCCCGGCCCGGCGCCCACCTGCTCCTCGTCATCCTCGTCTTCCTCCTCCAGGCCCTCGTCCTGGCAGGCTGTCTGCGGGGAGAGGGGCCGTCAGTCCCGGGGCCCCCTGAATTGGGGGCTGGCCCCACTCGCCTCTTTCTGTGCCCCGAGCCCCCCGTACACCACTCCTCCGACCAGTGGCGTCCCCGCCCGCGAGCTGCCCCGGCAGCGCCCGTCGGCAGGAACGGAGCCGCCCCCCAGCCGGTACCTTCCGCTCCAGCACAGCCCGCAGGGTCCCGGCCAGCTCCTCCAGCCGCCCCGGCTCGCGTAGCGCCTCCTGCCGGCAGGCGCCCAGCACCACGCCCAGCGCCTCCAGCACCGCCATGGCCACCGGCCGCTCCCGCTCCTGCCGCACGCCCTGCGCCATGGCCGGCAGCGCCAGCCCCAGCAGCCGCCGCAGCGCTGGGGGAGAGACCGGCTGGGCTGCGAGCGTCCCCCGGGGGTGCCCGGCCCCCCTCCCATCCCCCCCCAGGGCTGCGAGCTTCCCCCAGGGGTGCCCCGGCCCGGTCCCTCTCCTCCCTCCCACCCCCCCCCGGGGCTGCGAGCTTCCTCCAGGGGTGCCCCAGTCTCCCCTCCCCTGCCTTCCCACCCCTCTCCCCCGCCCCCCGGGCTGTCTGGGCCTGGCTCCTCCCTCCCCTCCTCACCCCCCAGGCTGTGAGCTTCCCCCAGCGGTGCCCCCTCTCACCGGCGGCGTGGGGCTCGGAGGGGTCCCGCTCGCAGACCCGCTGCAGCGCCACGCAGAACTGGCCCAGGGCTTCGTAGGCGGCTTTGCGGACGCTCGGGTGGGGGAACTGGGGAGACACAAAGAGGGGCGAGTGGAGGGGGGGGCGGCCAAGAGAGGGTTAACCCTGCCCCCCCCCGCCCAGGGGCCTCCCCCCCGTACCTCCAGCAGGCGGCAGACCTCAGGCAGGCAGCTCTCCAGGTAGGGCAGGAAGGCGACGCTGGGAGGGACAGACGGACAGACAGGCGCTGGGAGGGACGGACAGGCAAGTCGCGCCCCCCCCGCCCCCGGCCGCCCTGCCCCCCCCCGTACCTGGCGTTGGCGGCGATCTCCCCCAGCGCCGCACAGGCGGCGTCCTTCTCCTCCACGAAGGCGCTGCCCACGCTCAGCCTGGGGGGCGCGGGGGTTAAGGGGGCGCGGGGGCGCGGCCCCCCGACTGTGCCACAGCCCCCAGCTCTGGACCCCAGAGCTCACCCCCCAACACCCTCCGGCTCTGACCCCCAGCCCCCCCCGGCCCCAGTCTGTGCCCCCGGACCCCAGAGCTCAGCCCCCCAACACCCTCCGGCTCTGACCCCCAGCCCCTCCAACACCCCCTGGCCCCAGTCTGTGCCCCCGGACCCCACAGCTCAGCCCCCCAACACCCTCCGGCTCTGACCCCCAGCCCCTCCAACACCCCCCGGCCCCAGTCTGTGCCCCCGGACCCCAGAGCTCAGCCCCCCAACATCCTCTGGCTACAGCCCCCCGGCTTTGCCCCCCAGCCCCAGTCTGTGCCCCCAGAGCACAGCCCCCCCAACGGCCCCCAGCCACAGCCCCCCCCACTCCCAGTCTGTGCCCCTGGCCCCCAGAGCACTGCCCCCCCCAGCTCCCGCCCACCACAGCCAAGCCCTCCCCACCCGAACTCCTCCTCCTCGTCGGTGTCGTCCTCCAGCTCGTCCAGATCTTCGTCCCCCTCCACCTCGGCCTCCTCCTCCTCCTCCTCCTCGAACAGCAGGAAGGAGCTGCTATCCTCGGGGGGCGGCTGGGGGGACAAGGGGTCACAGCCCAGTGGCACTGGGGGGCCTGCCTGTGCCCCAACTGGCCCGCCCCGGGCACCGCCAGGGGAAGCTCACAGCTCCACGACCCTCCCCCCCACGGCACTGCCAGGGTACACTCGAAACCCCACGAACACCCCCTCCCAGGGCACCGCCGGGGGAAGCTCGCAGCCCCCCGACCCCACGGCACCGCCGGGGGAAGCTCGCAGCCCCACGACCCGCCCCCCCCCCCGACCCCGGGGCACCGCCGGGGGAAGCTCGCAGCGCCCCGACCCCCCCACCCCACCCCAGGCACCGCCGGGGGAAGCTCGCAGCCCCCCGACCCGCCCCCCCCCGACCCCGGGGCACCGCCGGGGGAAGCTCGCAGCCCCACGACCCGCCCCCCCCCGACCCCAGGGCACCGCCGGGGGAAGCTCGCAGCCCCACGACCCGCCCCCCCCCGACCCCGGGGCACCACCGGGGGAAGCTCGCAGCGCCCCGACCCCAGGGCACCGCTGGGGGAAGCTCGCAGCCCCCTGACCCCCCCACCCCACCCCAGGCACTGCCGGGGGAAGCTCGCAGCCCCACAACCTCCCCCCCCCGGACCCCAGGGCACCGCCGGGGGAAGCTCGCAGCCCCCGGACCCCAGGGCACCGCCGGGGGAAGCTCGCAGCCCCCCGACCCCAGGGCACCGCCGGGGGAAGCTCGCAGCCCCACAACCTCCCCCACCCCACCCCAGGCACCGCCGGGGGAAGCTCGCAGCCCCACAACGTCCCCCACCCCACCCCAGGCACCGCCGGGGGAAGCTCGCAGCCCCACAACGTCCCCCACCCCACCCCAGGCACCGCCGGGGGAAGCTCGCAGCCCCACAACGTCCCCCACCCCACCCCAGGCACCGCCGGGGGAAGCTCGCAGCCCCACAACGTCCCCCACCCCACCCCAGGCACCGCCGGGGGAAGCTCGCAGCCCCACAACCTCCCCCACCCCAGGCACCGCCGGGGGAAGCTCGCAGCCCCCCGACCCCAGGGCACCGCCGGGGGAAGCTCGCAGCCCTACGCTCGGTGCTCACCACGAGGCCCTCAGTGGACTTGAGGGAGCACAGCAGCAAAGTGATGATCTGGGGCAGGTGGGGGGCTAGGCCGTCCCCCAGGACGCAGGAGAGGGCGGCGAAGAGGCTGTACCTGGGGGGGCAGAGTCAGAAGTGGGGGGGCCAGGGCCAGGGCCTGGGGCTGGGAGGGGGGCCCGGCTGATGGGGAGGGGGCCGATGGCAGGGGGGCAGGAAGGGGAGATATGGGGGGAGCAGAGGCAGGGCTAAGCGATGGCCGGGGGGCCGCGGGGGGAGGAAGGGGGCGGGGCTAAGCGATGGCCGGGGGGCCGCGGGGGGACTCACGCGCAGCGCCGCAGGTCGGGGTCCTCACAGCCCTCGGCCAGGGCCAGCCCCAGCTGGCAGCTCTCCTCTGCCAGCCCCGGCCCCGCCTCGGCACCCAGCGCCCGCACCAGCACCGCCAGCGTCTCTGAGGGGGGGGTGGGGGGGCTAGGAGCCGGCCAATCCCATGCCGGCTCCTGCCCAGGCCTCGCCCTCCCCACCACACCCTCCCCCTTTTCCCCCCACCTCAGGGCGGAGCCAGGCGCCTGCCAATCCCAGGCACCCAGGCCCCGCCCCTGCCCTGGGGCCCCGCCCCCACACCCTCCCCCCTTTCCCCTGCCTCAGGGCGGAGCCAGGCACCTGCCAATCCCAGGCACCCAGGCCCCGCCCCTTCCCTGGGGCCCCGCCCCCACACCCTCCCCTTTCCCTGGAGAGCACAGCCACAATCGTGCCAATCACACAGGCCCAAGCGTCTAAGGCCCGCCCCCTTACCCTCCCTCCCTTTATACTGGACAGGGGGCTGGGCTAGGAACCCGCCAATCCCCAGGCTCAAGCCCCGCCCCTCCCTCCCCCCTGCCCCGGCCACTCACCCACAGCCTGGCACTGCAGGGGGCGCTGCTCCTGGGGGGCGCCGGGGGGCAGGAAGTGGCGCAGTTGCTCCAGGATGGGGGGCAGGTAGGGCCCCAGGGCGCGCTCGGCGGCCGAGGCTGCGAGGGAGGGGGCGGGGTCAGCGGGGGGCGGAGGGGGCGGAGCTTGGCGGGGCTGGGGGGGGCGTGTCACTCACCGATGGCCCCCAGGGCACTGATGGCCAACTCCTTGGGGCGGGGCCCCCCTGGGGCGCGCAGGGTCCCCAGCGCCTGCTCCACCAGCGCCGGCAGGAACAGCTCCACCCGGGGCCCTGCCGGGACAGGTCAGTGCCCGGACGCCGGGGTCCCACGTGTGGAGGGGGGAGGGGCCCATCCTGGACGCCGGTGGCCCACGGGGAGTGGGGGTGGGGCCGTCCCGGATGCCGGGGGCCTGTGGGGGGGCCCCATCCCAGATGCTGGGGGCCTATAGTGGAAGTGGAGGGGGGCCCGTCCCGGACGCCGGGGTCCTGCAGTGGGATTGGAGGATGGGGGGGGCCGTCCCGGATGCCGGGGTCCTTCAGTGGGAACGGGGGTGGGCAGAGGGGATGGGGGGCCGTCCCGGACGCCGGGGTCCTGCAGTGGGATTGGAGGATGGGGGGGGGGCCATCCCGGACGCCGGGGTCCTGCAGTGGGAACGGGGGTGGGCAGAGGGGATGGGGGGCCGTCCCGGACGCCGGGGTCCTGCAGTGGGATTGGAGGGTGGGGGGGGCCGTCCCGGACGCCGGGGTCCTGCAGTGGGAACGGGGGTGGGCAGAGGACAGAGGGGATGGGGGGCCGTCCCGGACGCCGGGGTCCTCACCGAGGCTCTCCACGAAGTTCTCCAGGGCGTAGTAGGCCTTGGCCAGGTGCCCCCCCTGCGCCGGCTCCACCCCCCGCAGGTAGGACAGCAGGAGTGGCAGCACCTCCCCCGCAAAGGCCGCCATGTCGCGCTGGGGTGGGGGGGGCCAGAGTCAGCCGAGGGCCCCCCATCCGCCTCTGGGGGGCCCCCCCTCCCCTCCCCTCCCCCCGAGCCTGCCCCTGACCTGCATGTGCTCCGAGAACTGCCCCAGCGCGAAGAGGGCGGCGCTGCGCACGACCAGGCTGTCCTCCGCCAGCGCCCGGCAGATCACCCCCAGCAGGGCCTGCAGGTGCCTGGGGAGGGGGCGGCAGGGGGCTGGTCAGGGGACCCCGAGCCGGCCCCTCCCCCCGCCCAGCGCGTGTCCTATGCCCCGTACCGCCGCCAGGGGTGAGTCGCCGGGGCGCGCCCCACCTGGTGCGGATGTGATCCCCGCAGCCCTCGGCCAGCACGGCCACGACCATGAGCCCGGCCTTGCGCTCGTAGGGCCGGGGGCTCTGCAGGGCCGGCTCCAGGTACGGCATCTGGGGGCGGAGGAGGCGGTTACCCTGACGCAGGCCCCGCCCCCACACAGTGCCATCCGCCCAATCCTGTCCCAGCCTCCGCCCTTAGGCCCCACCCCCACTGGCCCCACCCCCAGGCCTCCCCACCACAGCCCCGCCCCCCATAGCCCCACCCCAACCCAGCACCATCCACCCAATCCTGCCACAGCCTCCGCCCGCCCTCAGGCCCCACCCCGACCCCATCCTGCCACTGGCCCCGCCCCCAGGCCTCCCTACCACACACTCTGCCTGAGCTGGCCCCGCCCATCCAGCTGCAAGCCCCACCCCCAGCCCTCACGACCACAGGCCCCGCCCCCCAGCCAGCCCAGCCCCCGCCCCAGGCACTCACCAGCTGGGGGAAGAGTTTCTCGGGAGGCAGGTGCAAAGCCAGCATGTCGATCACCTGGGGGCGGGGGGGACACGGGTGAGGGGGCTGCAGGGCCCGGCGGGGGCAGGGTGGTGGCGGCGCCGGGGGAGGGGCTCACCTGGGCAGCCGCGTGCTTGGGGGGTCTGCGCGTCGCCCCCCTCCAGCAGCTCTCCTCCTCCTGGTCCTCCGCGTCCAGCTGCCCCGGGGGGCGGCTCCGCGCTCAGGATGGGGAACAGGGCGGCCAGCAGCGGGGGCAGCAGCCGCTGCTTCAGCACCACCTGGGGGGCAGAGCCTGAGCCCCGCACGGCCCCCCCACAGCCAGCCCAGCCTGAGCCCTGGACCGGCCCCCCCCCCCCCCGATCTGGCCTGGCCCCCCCCCGATCCTGGCCTGAGCCCCTGAACCCAGCATGAGCCCCAGACAGCCCCCGCGAACCCAGCCTGGCCTCCGAACCCCAAAACCAGCCCAGCCTGAACCCTGCCCCCCCAAATCCCAGCCTGACCTCTGAACCCCAAAACCCAGCCTAGCCTGAGCCCTGGACCGGGCCCGCCCCCCGATCCCAGCCAGAGCCCCTGAACCCGGCCCAGTCCTGAGCCCCTAAACCCAGCGTGAGCCCCAGACAGCCCCCCGCGAACCCAGCCTGGCCTCCAATCCCCAAAACCAGCCCAGCCTGAACCCTGGCCCTCCAAATCCCAGCCTGACCTCTGAACCCCAAAACCCAGCCTAGCTTGAGCCCTGGACCAGCCCCCCTGATCCTGGCCAGAGCCCAGACAGCCCCCCGCAAACACCAGCCTGGATTCTGAACCTCAAAACCAACCCAGCCTGAACCCTGGCTCCCCCGAAATCCCAGCCTAACCTCTGAACCCAAAAACCCAGCCTAGCCTAAGCCCTGGGATAGCCCCGCAATCCAGCCTGGCCTCCGAGCCCCGAAACCCACCCCAGCCCTGAACCCCGAAACCAGCCCAGCCTGAGCCCTGGTCCCCCAGATCCCAGACTGACCTCTGAACCCCTAAACTCAGCTCGAGTCCCAGCCCCAGCCCCCCAAACACAGCCTGGTCTCTGGACCCTTAAACCCAGCCCAGCCTGAGCCATGGCCCCCCCAAATCCCAGCGCTGCCCGGGGACGGGGGGGGACAGACCCTGATTCTCAGTCTCTCCAAAATCCAGCTTAGATCCTGAACCTCTTAACTCCCAGCCCCCCCAACGCCCCCCTCCACCAGCCTGGCCCCCCAGCGGCCCCCTACCTTGCCCCGCAGTTTGATGAGAAAGCAGAGAGTGGTGAGAGCCTTCACCCGCAGGTCGTCACCCAGCGCCTGGTTCGACGCCCACCTGGGGGGAGCCGACACCGTGGGCGATGCCTGGGTCCCCCGCGGGAGGGGAGAGAGGGGGAAGCTCCCCCTCGGGACACCTGAGTCACGTTGGGGGTGGGAGAGGGGGACGCCCAGACCCCACTGGGGGGAGGAGGGGGGGATGGGGTCCCCGCCGGGGTGGGGAGAGAGGGGAAGCTCCCCTCAGACACCTGCATCACGTTGGGGGCGGGAGAGGGGGAAAGGGGGACGCCCAGACCCCACTGGGGGGAGGAGGGGGGGATGGGGGCCGCCCGGACGCCTGGGTCCCGCTGGGGGCGGGGAGAAGCTCTGCCCGGACACCTGGGTCCCGCCGGGGCGGGGGAGAAGCTCTGCCCGGACGCCTGGGTCCCGCCGGGGGCGGGGAGAAGCTCTGCCCGGACGCCTGGGTCCCGCCGGGGGCGGGGAGAAGCTCTGCCCCGGACGCCTGGGTCCCGCCGGGGGCGGGGAGAAGGGGGCCGCCCGGCCACCCTGGGTCCTGGCTCACCTCAAGGCAGAAGGCGACGACGTCGGAGAGGTGCGGGACGATGACGGAGACCTCGCTCTCCATCAGCTCGTCCAACACCTCCATGGCCTCGCTGGCGTGTGCCTGGCGGGGGGGGATGCGACCAGGTGAAGGGCCCAGCGCCCCCACATGGCGCCAGGTCGGCGTTCAGCCTCGCGCCGAGGACACTCCCCCGCCTCCCCGTCACCGCAGCCCTGCCTCGCGTCGAGCCCTGCCAACGACTGGCCACACACACGCTCGGGCGTGCGCCCCCGCCCCACCCGTCAGACAGGCACACGCCAAGCACACGCCAAGAACACGCCTCGGCACAGCCACACACCCCCAGCCCCTCACCTCGTTGGCAGGGATCAGCTCCCGAGAGCAGAGATGATCTTTGGGACTAGCGAGCGAGCGAGCGTCTGGGGGCAGAGAGAGCCTGCGTGAGGGGGGCCCCTGCGGTTTGGGCGGGGGGGGAGTGGGGCAGGGCCAGGGTCTGGGGACATTGGGGGAGACAAAGACAAGGCCCAGGAGACTATGGCACAGAAAAGTCCAAGGGACGTGGATATGGGGGGTGGAAATGGTGGGGGAGACCAGCGGGATCGTTGGGGGGGATCAGTGGGGTCTGAGGTGCTTGGGGGGGGTCGGGGAGATCCAGGGGCTCATGGGGGACTGGAGGACACTAGAAGGGGGATTGGTGAGGGTCCTGGGGGCTCACGGGGGGGGTGAGGGCGCTGGGGGGTGGCCGGGGAGGTCCTGGGGGCTCACGGGGGGGTGAGGTCCTGGGGGGGGGGCCGGGGAGGTCCTGGGGGGCTCACGGGGGGGTCGGGGAGGGCGCTGGGGGATCCGGGGGGGCTCATCAGGTGGTCGGAGCCCAGCCCGGCGGCCATGGCGCTCAGCCCCCCGCAGGCTGTAGTAGAGGGTCCCCCCCCGGCTGCCGCGCCGGCCCAGCACCGAGTGGAAGAGCCGGAGCAACGCCGGGTACTGGGGGGCGAAGGCCTCGGGGGTCACATCCAGCGCCGAGCTCAGCACCAGCAGCGAGACCTGCGGGGCGGGGGAGGGGGAGACGAACCCTCTGGTCAGAGCCCCCCCTCCCCCGTCCACCCCACCAAACCACGCCCCCAACTGCCTCCAGGCCCCACCCATCCAGCTCCAGGCCCCGCCATCCTCTGCAAAGCCCCCCTCCCAATCGCTCACCTCAAGGCCCCGCCCCCAACCGCCATGGCCCCGCCCCCTGGCCCCGCCCATACCTGGCAGCGCTGGGGGTCGGGGCCGCGCGCCCCCTGCTGGACGAGCTGCAGGAGCTGGGGCCAGCGCTCCGGCCCCTCCTGGCGCAGCAGCAGGGCAGCCAGCTGGGCCAGCGCCACCGAGAACCTGGTGCCTGGTGGGAGAAACGCGGCTGCCCAGCGGCGGGGCCACCGGGGGGGCAGGAGGGACAGGGAACGGGGGGGGAGATGCAGGCAGTGGGGGCTGGGGGGGCGCAGGGGATCAGGGAGAAGCTACTCGGGGGGGGAAGGGGATCAGGAGGGAGGCCGGGGGGGGGGCGGAGATGCAGGCCGGGGGGGGGCAACGGAGGTCAGAGGAACAGGCCCGGGGAAAGGGGATCGGGGGAAGCTGCCGGGTGTACTGGGGGTCAGAAGGCAGGCCCGGCGGGGGGGGTGAGAGATGCAGGCTGGGGGGCAGGGGATCGGGGGAAGCTGCCGGGGGCGATGGGGGTCAGGAGGGCAGGCCCGGCGGGGGGGGTGAGAGACGCAGGCTGGGGGGGGCAGGGGATCGGGGGAAGCTGCCGGGGGCGATGGGGGTCAGGAGGGCAGGCCCGGCGGGGGGGGCGAGAGACACAGGCTGGGGGGGCAGGGGATCGGGGGAAGCTGCCGGGGGCGATGGGGATCAGGAGGGCAGGCCCAGGGGGGTGAGAGACGCAGGCCGGGGGGGGCAGGGGATCGGGGGAAGCTGCCGGGGGCGATGGGG